>NC_134710.1:39568109-39780609 GCF_043290135.1 Rhipicephalus microplus | reverse complement strand
TGCTGCTGGGCACGCCTCCCGAAGTGCATCTATAAACTGCACAAGTAGCCGACACTGCGCTAAGACACCCAATTATAGATAAATTTATTGGTTGCGCCACCCGCACCACTAACACTACCGATGCCGCTGTGAAAACACAGGTGGCGTCTGTAACGGCACCCCGCAGATCGTTTCTCAGAGCCGTGACCATTAGGCCTCGCATGCAAAAGCCGGAATATAGAACCGCACCTAGCATCGGAGCATGTGAAATGCGCAATGAGTGAGTGTTTCAAAGCTGCGCACCAAATATAAAGTTTGCAGCTGCACATGCATGTATATATATACCTGGCACAAACGTTTGTAACTTTGTCAATTTGCAAAAGGAATAATTAAGTCGTAGTGGGCACTTCGCACCTGCACTTGCTGTACACATTATAGGAGAGATTGAAGCGGGCAGGGTTACCCGTGCTAATGTTCCTTTCCTTACAGCATGGTTGTATAGGCGATGTGCACTGGGTCTGATTACGCTATCGCTTTTTACTCTTAAAGGCTTAGCTCAAACGTCCTCCAAGCATTTTTGTTTGTTTGTTTTTCCTCATGCAAAGAGTGCTGCTGGTATCGCCACATTGTCGTAGCGGCAACTGTTATGACCTAATGAGTGCCTATTTAACGCAAATTAGTATCTTGTTTATTCTAACCATGCTGTTGAGTCTTTCACGGTGCTTTTCTGCTGCTTGTGCTCTCTACTGGGTTGCAGTAGAGAGCGCAAGCATCAGGTTTTCAGTGTGGGCCACCAGCAGTAACACGCTAGCTGTGTGCCACATCACTACGCTTTCAATAGCCTATCCTTCCAGCTTGTGGTTATCAGAGATGCCTGCCCAGTCTTTTCCCTTCATAAGCCGCAAGCCTATAAAAAAATCACGAGCACCTTTACGCGACGACTGTCACACCATAGAGGCGCCTCGTATATTAAGTTCAAAGTCCGGCTGAATCTCCCCGACATTAGTGAACATTATTTTAACGTACGCACAAGCAGCCTTCATTTGTACAGTATATAGCTGCACGACCTCGCATCGCGCTGCCAGACGTAATACTCGAAGAGCTATTGTGCCTTGCTCCTCATTGTTCTATACATCTCGGGTACATATTTACTCTCTCTCCTTGGTTTGTCAGCACAACATGCAACTCAAGAAGAATGAGTCTCGCTGCAATACACCGCCGTACTATAGACGTGCGCGCGCAAAGCAGTTTCTGAAATAAGGCGAAGCTCGCTGTTCCCTTTTGCCAGTTTTCTGAGCCCCCATCGCCCTCGATGCCAAAAACAAGCGGCGCCATCGAATAATCTTGCTGTTTACGAAAAAACGGAGGGTGACACAATATCGAGAAAAATAAATAAAGCCGGCGCTACTCTGTTCTCCTTTTTTTCTTTTCGCTCACGCTCGGTTTGGCTCTACTGCGAAAAAAACGGAGAATCCTTCCCCCATCTATTTCGCTTCTCTCGGTGACTGCACGCCGTTTTTTTTTTTCTTATGTCGTTTCGGCGTTTCCAAGTCGTGATGTCGAGTGGTGAAGCGGCGTATATTATTGTAAACAACGAAGTTAAACAACCCGAAGGCGAGCCAACACGCTCTTGCGAACTCTGGGGAGTGCGCCTTGCACTCGCGCCAGCTTCGGGAAAAGAGGAAAAACCAGGACGCGCTGCTGTTGCCCGCAAAATTTCGGCGGCGTACAGCGAGCCGCGTTTGTTATTACAACGGTGCCACCGGTGAGCGTTTTAGTTTCATAGCTGGAGGAAGATGAAAATGACGCAGGAATGGCGATGTTGCAGACTGCACTAGGCAGGAGTGGTTGCTTGAATGGTAGCGCTTTCTGGCGCGATGAAAAGAAACTCCGCGCGAGCATCATTGCAGCTTCCATAACCCAGCTTTGAACCAACAACGGATGAAGGAGGTGAAAGAACGCCCACAGTTTCTGCCACTTGCTTTCCTTCACATTTTATATGCGAAGAATTTTTTAGTGAACTTCGGTGACTTTGAGCATATCTATCTATCTATCTATCTATCTATCTATCTATCTATCTATCTATCTATCTATCTATCTGTCTATCTATCTATCTATCTATCTATCTGTCTGTCTGTCTATCGGCCGGCCATGACTAGCTCTCCTGGTCGATAATGCTATCGATACCAAGACTGGTATGGCATAACATGACTGTATGACGAGCATAAATGACTAGTCATAACATGGAAATCTTGACATGTATGTTATGAATGACTTACATTTAATGGTCTTGCTGCACTTGCGGTGATTTGGTTCACATGACATATTGCGAAATCGGTGCGGCGTCACATGACTGCATGGAAAACACAAGTGACGGACCCTGCCGTGGAAATCGTGACATACGTGCCATGTAAGTCATGACTACACGATACGCTCATGGTGCACTCGCGGCCGTTTCGCTAGCTTCACGTATACGAAATTTGGTATTGTGCGACACGAACAGACGACGAAAGTAAATGACCCGTACAAACATGATAATCATGATATGCGTGTCATGTAAAACATGACTACATGCTGCGCTGATAGCGCGCTCGCGACCGCTTTGCTAGCTGAACATATAGCAAACTTAGTATCACTTTACATGATTATGTGACGAAGGTAAATGACATGTCAGAATATGATAATCATGGCATGCGTGTCATGTAGAAACATGACTACATACCATGATCATGATGCGTTCGCGGTCGTTTCGCTAGCTTCACATATACCAAAATTGGTATTACATGACTTGAATAGGTGACGAAAGGGGTAAATGGCAGGTCCAAACTTGAATAATTCTGACATGGAAGTCATGTAGGGCATAATTTACATCCGCGTCGTAACGTTGTGCTAATTTAAAGTGACATATCAACCTTCCTCATTCGTGCTTCGCATATGATCGATCCCCACTGTACATGGGATCTGCCTCTTTTTTGTTCGTTTGTTTGTTTGTTATCTACCATTGGCTCGCTCGTTGGTTCGCAATTCTTGATTTGTATGTCAGGCGCAATGAAACCGTGAGAGAATGTTGGGTATGACACAGAGCCAAGGGCTCGCACTGAATACAAAAAAGAAAAAGTAAATGAAAACTTTTGCTCACGTGCTGAACCTCTGTGCTTTTCGCAGTGAGCTTCAAAAAGAGTTCGTAGTTGGCGATTGCGCGTTGTCCGATAAACTACTGTTCTTCCCATTCGCTTAATTTGTGTCATTTTGTGTCATGGTTTTTCGCGTAGGGCAGCAAACTGAACGTATAATATAGTCTAGGTTATATCACGCCACTAGGTTATATCACGTCCGCTCATCACGCCATCTTTCGGCCAATACCGAAAACACAGCAGCGGTAAGTGGTAGATAGAAATCGCTTGCCGTTTGAATTGTGAACAACGTTCTCCAGGGTGGTTCAGTGGTTAACACCTCGCCTTCATGACGCAGAGGCCTTAGGTTCAATTCCGCGTGCCGGAGTGATATTTCCAGGGTTTATCTCATTCTCGCGTTTTCATACACACACACACACACACACACACACACTTATATATATATATATATATATATATATATATATATATATATATATATATATATATATATATATATATATATATATATATATATTGTAGGCATCTATTATGCGCTTCATCCTCATCTGGACAGCAGTCAATCATCATCACCTGTTCTGGCTGACAGTCATCAGCGTCTTTGAATGTGCGCTTCATTTTCGGGTCCGCTACGCTTGTTCGTTCACGAGTTCACCGCCATTAAACCTCGTTACAACCGAGTCGTCATACGTGGTGGATGTGGATTGACGATCCCGGTCCTTTCCTCACAACGCCTCCTCGCTGGAGCTCCGTTCAGGCCGCCGCTTGGACCTTCAGTCCACCAACATGTCTCAGAGTGAGTGGGCGGACGCCCTTTCTGCTCCCATCCCTGCACCGCAAGCCCTTTCTCTTTACATCGTAAACCACCAGCGCGACCGTCCGATCTTCGCTGGTCTCCGCGTCGAAGATGTGGAGGACTGGCTCGATAACTACGAGCGAGTAAGCACAACTAATCACTGGGGCGACTCTAGCAAGCTCCGCCCAGTATCGCTTTATCTCGTGGGCGTTGCCAAGGCACGGTTCGAGAACCATGAGATTGACTTCACCGACTGGCCTGCCTTCAAGCAGGAGCTGCGCCAAGTATTCGGCACACCTGCCGTTCGATCCGCTCTAGCGAAGAAGACCCTAGATACTCGCAAACAACTTCCCGTCGAGTCGTACACATCGTACATCGAGGTTGTCCTTGCGCTCTGCCGGCGCGTCAACTCTTCGATGTCCGAGTCAGACAAACTGCGTCGGCATCGGAAACATTGCCTGCAATGCCCTTATATATATATATATATATATATATATATATATATATATATAGATGAAATAGATGATCAGAGTTTCTTCCGGCTACCGTAATAAAAGTTATAAACTTCGAGAATAGTGCAGTATAGGAAACAAAACAATAAAATATTTATTTAATCCTAACAGTTTCGGCTGGTGGACTCCGAAGAAGGCTGGTCCACCAGCCGAAACTGTTAGGAATAAATAAATATTTTATTGTTTTGTTTCCTATACTGCACTATTCTCGAAGGTTAATATATATATATATATATATATATATATATATATATATATATATATATATATATATATATATATATATATATAGATTGTGAGCGGGCTTGTCCCGTTTTAGGACAACGGAGGCGCCACGTCAAAACAAACAACAATAATTTAATTATCTAAAATGTGGCCATGATCCTCGCGCAGCTGTAATCAGCCAGCCTGGTTGAAAGTATCCATGCTTCGTGGCAGCCCCAGCACTTCCCTCCCGGGCAGTGCGCAGGCTGGCCCTTTTTAAGAGCGTAAGTGGACTGCGTAAAGTCCCTAGATCTTCAGGGGGAAATTCTAGGGACTTTAGGGCTGCGTGCGCTGTTACTGCGCAACACGTGGCGCTATCTCTGCGCCACGTGTTGTCACACTTGTTGTCGCTTCCCACACACACACCCCTCCCCCTCAAAAATGTGCGCTGAAGGCCGGAAATCTGCAGGATGTGTCTGGCGGCAGGGACCCTGTGACCAAAAATTACGAAAAACCAGTAACTATTTTCTTCTCCCCGCTAACGCGAGTATTTGCGTTTTGTGCCAAACTATTAGACGGACATAACAGCCCAGTAAGAGAAAAAAACCAAGGAAGGAAATGCGCAATCTTCCCAAACCCTTCTTTGCTGCTTTACCACGGACGCAGATTGTACCACTTGGTCGGTGTTGTTGGTGACTGAGTGGCCGCTCCGATGAGGAATGTCTAGATCTCCCGCAGCTGAATCTTGTCGTGCAAAAAAACTTTTTGAGATTGGAGACATCAGTAGGCCGCACACTTTATTATTCACGCAATGTGTTAACATGTTCGAAAGCTTGGATTTCTGGGTTATTCTGTAAGGCCAATCCCACCTGTTTGCTAGGGAAGCTGAAAAACTTTTCGAAGCGCACTGAGCACATGTGTGTGATTTAACACCAAGTCACCAAGCTCAAAATTAATATTATTATGACGCTTACTATTTTTAAACTCAATTATTACTTTTAAACTCAATTCTTTATACCACCCGGGCATGCTTCCGTTTTCCTAGAGTGTGTGTTTCTCTAGACTTTTCTCTTGATCTGTTGCTATCGAACCTTCATGTGTCGTTTATATGGGTTAACGGTACTTTTTCAAATGAAGACGTTAATTTAGGGATGCACCTTCGGTATGAAAAAGAATATTGGAAGCTTGACGTCCATCGATATCCTCAGACGACATGCATTGTTCTTACTCGGCTCTAAGTATGTTATGCAAATGTATGCAAATAACTGCAGATTTATGCAATTACGAAAACACCTCTTAAAGTAGTCAGCCTCGTGATTCACGTCGAGCGTAGGTGAGGTGAGGTAAGGGAAAATCGATTTGCGGGCTTAAAGCTTTACCTTCTTGAACATTAATGTGAAATGGCGTCTTAATGAAGCACCGGTGCATTCCCTCGACTTGATCCTCTTAAGGACTGTTTTCGTTTAGCACGGTATAGCCCGAGCACAGCCTATAGTTCGGTTCAAGATCTGTGCTGCAGGCGAGCTCAAGGTATTGCGTGATTCGTGAGTGATTTTGCTTTCTTCTATGAATGCAAAGGGGCTTTGTGACGAGAGAATGAACGAGGGCTAATAGAAGCTTGCAGGTGAAATTTTGTAGGTGGAAATTTCTTAGATTAGCTTTTTTTAGGTAAAGGCTTCAACAACTCTTCATTTTTTTCTACTTCTGAGTTCGATATCAGTTGGCCAAAGAGCTTTGGAGGACTAGTTTTCTTATCATGCCAAGTTTTAACAGCGCAAGTGAACGCAAAGGGCACGCTCGTGCGCGCTGTGCGAATACGTGTGCTTGCACGGCTTCTACTTTGTCCGCGTTCAGTCGCTCTGTTCAAATGCAGCTTGGTATCAGTGGTACGCCAGGCCCCGGAAACTCAGCGCTCGTCTCTGTTTCAAGGAACATGCACGCTCGTGGCGGTTGCCGGGCATCCCATAGGATCCGGTTGAACGGAGTGAGGTTGATGTAAATGTTCACATTTAGTGGGTTTCACAAGTGTTTACCACATCCATGCCCCTGTAAAAAAACTTATGTTTTGTTCATATGACGTTTCTTATTTCTTATTTTGTGAATTTTAAACCAGGCGAAGCACGGAAAATGATTGACTTGCGTTCGTTGCGCCTGCCTCCGCTCCTCCTCGCCCCTCGCTCAGCGATATTAGAAGTTGGATCACGCTCAGTCATCTCGCTTGGTTGGCGTGTCAACTATTCGAAAGATAAAGACGGCAAGTTATGGCAGGCAGAGAACGGAAGCCGCAGTGAGCTACACCGAACAAGTCAACCATGCATTCGTCGAAAATGGCTTAATCGGGCGACACATGTTTTGCGTGGTTCTGTGGTGTGCTAACTGGAGAATTTCTAGTTCCGCAAATGTTATTCAGCATTTCCTAAAGGCAATGGGTGAGCACAAGAATTCGGACTCATTGTTTGAGCAGCTAGGTATTGATTTCGCATGAGTACATATGGGTAAACCCATTTCTCTGCAAGCCTGACTGGACTGACAGAAGTGCAGTGTCGATTGACTATTTGGTGAAAACGGCAGCCACGCACCTCCCGGAAAAATGCGTTTATTGAAAGGCTTTAATTCTAGTTGGCTTGGCTACATAGTTTTAGTTTTTTTTTTTTTTTTTACTTTTGGCGTAGATTTCAAATGATGTCAAGTAATTATATATGCTGTTTCTTGCTCATGGAAATCTTGTATCCGCGGTTTCAAAATTTGTGTCTTTACTTCTAATAGTGTCACTCCAATACACGTGATGGACTAAATGCTTCTAAATATTACTACAGAGACTGTCGGTGGAGTCAACGTTTTGACAAGTGAGCTTTTCTTCGTCGTGTCAACGCTGTTGCCCTGATGAGGACAGGTCAACTTGCCGAAACACTTGTTTCCAGCAGCGTTATTTCTCGAAAAACCTCTGATCACTTCAAGCCTCTCCGTGCCTCTGAACTTCAGCCTCGTTTGGTACTCAAGATCTGTATGAAAACTATGCGCGCCTAAAGACAGTAATGGCTTCGCACTTATACCTTCCTTTTTCTCTTCAAAAACCACTTCGCTGTCATATCAGACGTGATTGAGTCAAATATGACGTGCCCTGCTCGCAATTGTTGATAATTTTCACATTGGTTCGAATATTCTAGGTTCTACGTTTGCTCATTATGCGCGTATGTCAGTTGTAAGTTAAAATTGCTTTTATGTATTGACACTTTGACACCATGTTTATTTCTGTTTTTTTATACAAAACTTCCAATAAAAAAGCTCACTTTATTTGTGCCGATAGAGTTTCGCCTTACTGAGAAATCAGTTAGCTTATAATTTTCGTCTCTTCAGAAACACGAACAAAAATTAGGAAAAAAGAAGAATAACAAAATTTTACGAATGGCCGCATCGCCGAAGCGGCCGGCGGACCTGAAAGAATGCACGATGGTCTTCCGCTTGCATGTGAAGTGGGAAAGAAAGGCTTCCGCGTCAACCCTTTTCTGCTCGATTTTTTGTCCTTTCCCTCTTTTCGGGAACCTCACCAGTGTCATCATGAAACAAATTTTCTTTTCGTAACTCAATTCCACTAGCATGCCCGGCAACTACCAGTGGTAAAATGGCGCTGCCACTGGTGAGAGCGAATACGTGGGAGGTATCGAAAGTTTCCGCCCCTGGTTATGCGTGTAGGAGAAGTCGAAACATGTCTGCTTCATTTCGCATCTGAAATGAAGGTACTATAGGCACATATTTCGGCAGCACATTACTATGGGACCAAGACGTGTACTTTGTTATAAAAAAATACTCAGCCGTATCACAGTCATGCTTAAAAGCAATAGCTATCTTCTACCAACATTCGTAAAGATATTAATCTATCAGTCAATATTTGCAACACACATCAATTACGCTCACCTCATACGGGGTTCTACAGCTTAATCAAACGTTAGAAAAATAGACTTATTACAAAAGAAAAAAAATACGTAAAATATCGAACGTAACACGCCAACATCACACTGAGGACCTCTTCAGGCAGCAAAACATCCCGACCATCTTTTCCTTCTACAATCGTTTCTTGCTTCACGTATGGCACTAAAATACAAATTCAGAAAAAAAGCGTATTGCAGATAATAGCCTATCTACAGAAAAACACAGCTATCTATACCTACCACCATAGCGAAGTATGGTCTATACCCCAATCACGAAAAAATTTTGGCATGCAAACGGTGAAAAAGAAATTACCCAGATTGCTTAATTAACTCGAAAATGATGGTATTAATACACCAAACATAATGGTGTCTCCACTATAGCTTTACTTATTCAGTGCACTCTCTTAGTGTCTTTCTTATTTTTTTTCTTTGTTTTTAAAATAATCACTGCCTCTGCGAAGAATGCGCCTGAGCATGTATACAGTTGCATTGTATGAAAGAGATTGTTTTCTCACGCGAATCTATATTTGCGTTCTGCAAATCATTTGTATTTTCTTGTTTTTATTTATTGTTGTTTGATTTATATAATTGTTCATCATTGATGTCATCTTGAATCAACCTAAGCATGTCTTTTGCCACCTCCACCAACTGCTGCCACCATAGAGAATGGGGCCAAGAGCCCCTCAAACAGCCTAGAGCAGCTTTTTTCTTGGCCCCTGCCATTGTGTGAGAAATCTCGCAGTGAAAATAAAGAACGAATGAATGAATGTTTTCTCTCGTTTATGCCACTACACCACAACTAGGTGAGGAGCCATTTGCGCATACGTCACCTCAAAACATTCGGAGTCATCGTCTCACATTTGCACCGATACCAAATGCATGCAGCTATAGTCAGTATTTGACGTTTTACACTACACATCAATAGATGTGTGGTTTTAACGTCCCCAAACCACCATAAGATTATGAGAAGCGTCAAAGTGGAGGGCTCCGGAAATTACGACAACCTGGGGTTCTCTAACGCGCGCCCAAATCTGAGCACACGGGCCTATAGCATTTTTGCCTCCTTCGAAAATGCAGCCGCCGCAGCCGGGTTTTGATCACGTGACCTGCGGGCCAGTCACCGAGTACCTTAGCCCCTAGACCGTCAAGGTGGAGCACACTAGATATCGACCACAGAATCAAAACGCAACATGGCAAGGTACTTTGCCACGGACTCAGTTATATGGTTGAAGGTAAAAAAACCTGGAGGCACTGCGCCGACCAAAGCAAAAGTTTAAAAAGAAAAACAAACGCAGAAAAGGACGTTTCGGCTACCACACGGAAGCCTTGATCACTTTGTTATAAATCAAAAAGCCGCCACCACCTCGTACGCGCGTCTTTTATTGATCGACATCGTCATTTCAACAACCACACTTTAAATGTACTTGAAAAACGTACGAATGCAAGACAGAAAAAAAGATATTGCAGCAAGTGTTGAAGCTGACTGCCCGAAGTAAGCGAATAGTTTATGTATAGGCACCAGAAGTTAAATTCAAACACTGGCAATACTTCAGAAATGTGCTGCTGACTCTAATGAAATAATCTGACGATGATTACAGAATACATTTGTCTTTTTTTTTTCATTTTACACAAGGCATAGCAGCGTGACAGAGGCGGCGTGACAATAACGGTTTAACAGCATGCGACCACAGTATAAACGCGTGCACAACAGAATGATAATGGCTGCGCACCCATGCTTTTTTTATTGTACATAAGCCAGATACTTTCAATTTACAAAAATAATCGTTCTTATTTGCTTTAAAATCATGTCGTAAACTAACATGAGCGATGTAAGAAAAGCTACGATGGACCTGCGAGTAAAATTGGCGCACTGCGGACTTCTCACGTCTGTCCCACTGCCGTACGTCACACAATACAACGTCACACAAATCGACATAGCAGCGTCCACAGCAAGTAAACCGTCAAACTTCGCCGACACGAAGCTCATGGCAAAGAGCTATATATAGCTGGCACTGAGCGACGATAGCAGGCACCATTTGTAGGCCGCCCTCTCCGCTCATTGTATATGTCATACACGCGTCATATCAACATCAAAAAGGTGGGAACATAGATTTGACGAGCTGAAAACAAGCAGTGTATGACTAAATCTTTCTGGCACGCAAATAACTTTCGGTGCCTGGCTCTGCAGTGCCTCGAATGCACACTTGTATGGCGCAATTGTACCAAACCCTTTTGTTAATATTATACGACACCTGCATAAGCTCAATCCGCTCATATGTATTACAAAAAAAAACTATGTGCTTTCTAGTCTGTCACTTCCAATTTATATTTAGAATACAATTGACAAAGTAATCGAGAAGTGTTTGGAAGGGGAATACAGTATATATATATATTTGGCGAGGACAGAGTGGTTCGCTGATGACACTAAGACGCACGACTCCTGTGATCATTCGCGTGCTCCTTCCTTCGGCCGCCTTCAACGCGAATGCGTAGAAGATCAGAGTCGTGAATCAGATATGATCGTTGCCATAGTCACCAGCTGCTCCAAAAAAAAAAAAAAAAGAGGCATTCCGGCACGTGAGGCGCACGCAGTCCGCATCACGCGCGCATTCCCAAGAAGGGGCTTTGCCATTTGCATGCTTGTTTATTCATTCAAGCGCTCTAGTTTAAGGGCGGCCGCAACACGTTTCTCGGATATGCACAACAGAGTGCAGTATGCACGCGGAAGTTAAAAAATTAACAATCTCCCGAGATTCGTAAAGGAAGAAAGAGGCGCGCGTGTTGTTCGGGGCACTTCCTGCGAGACAGCCTGCCGAAGGAGTGGAGCTGCGGCGAGGAAGGGCGGACCTCGGCGCGCAACCGTACTGCGCAGCGCCGCTATTAAGACGCAGCGGCGTCTTTTTCCGATCCGCGAATTAGCTCCAAAGCAGCCATGCGGTAGCGCCAAAAGTTGCGGGAGAACCGCGTAAGGAAACAAAAATGGGGGAGTGTGTGGGGAAAAACATAAAAAAGAAGAAAAATAAGAGACAGCCAGAATTAGGCGGGATGTATTTTCCTTCTCGGCGGAGCTAGGCCATCTGGGAGAGCTTTCCCGGCGGAGCAGAACGACTGACGACGCCGGGCACCGTTGATTCGCTCCATCGGCTTTTTCCTCGGGCGTCGTTGCCTTGATGGCAGCGCTGACTCCAGACCAGTGTCCGCGGTTGCCATGGTGACGCCTCCTCAAGTTGTGTCTCAGAAAAAACGGCCCAGTGCAAACGCGTCCACTGTGTCCCTCTCTCTCGTGCCACCCCCTTTTTTTCCGCACAGACACACTCAACCCCGGGTGTATTTCGTTCTTACGGAAGCGCTGCTGGAATTGGAGCCCACAGCGTCCGAAGGCACGTCGCCCCCTAAGAAGCCGGCCAAACCACCCATCCCTTCTTCGCTAGGTCTGTGGTTGGCCCACTGTATACATTGATACGTCGCCTGCGCTGGAGAAGGCCAACACTCGTTTCGGTGCCGTGATGAGGTAAATGGAACGAAATGTTTCTCCGTCGGACCACTGGGGCGCTGCATATACCAGACGTGTGCCGAGATGGAAGTGCGTTTCCTCTCAAAGAACACTACCGCTCAGCACGCATGATTCCCAACAACTGCCTCCTTCGGGCCGGTTTGTTTTTATTGTTCTCGCGACCAGAGTTTGGGTCGATATGCTTCTTCCGACGGTCCGAACAAGGTCACGCGAACGATCTTACTCCGGCTGGCTGTAGGAGATACGGAAGAAGAAAAAAAAATTCTTGGGGCAACAATAGAAGCATCAGCGGAGGTATGACTTTACAGGAAGCGCACCATCGTCAGTGCTTGGTAAAAGTTTGTAAGATGGCACTCGTACTCGCCTTCATTTCTTGGGCGTCTGGGACCCTCAGAGTGTTTCTTTTCCTCCTGTTTACTTACTTGTTACTGTTTGTTTCTTTAAAGTGCCCCATGCCTGCAAAATTAGCTTATAGATTTCAATACTGTACGGCGTCTTTCATTATAGCACATCTGTTTATATGTATATAAGTTCCCGTTTTATACCATACGAAATGGTAAAATTGGAAAAATGGATGTATTATCGCTCGTTATGCTAATCATTATTATATAACAAGGACGTATAATAACGAAAAATACACTGTATATATAAACTAGAAACGAACAAACATGCCAATAAAAACAACACACACTTAAAAGAACTTGCCAAGGGTACATAAATGCGGTTTCGTGACAAACAACGCAAGACAACATAGTCCAAGAAGCGAGACAAATTCGGTGCTTTCTTTCTTCCTTATTTGTGTTTAAAGTCTGCTGCGCTGTTCGTAATAATAACGCTGAGGAGCAACTATTCGCTAGCGAACCATTCGGCGGCCTGCACACACATGTCTGGATATAGTGCACAGTCGACTATTGCGTTTCAGCGTACATTGCAGGCATCAGTGTCACAACAGTGGCTGCAGCGCAAAGCAACAGAACATAATCGAACAAAAAGTGTATGAACCACTCTATATAAATGTATCTGAGCTGGGCAAGAATTTATTTGAGTGAAATTAGGAAGTATTGTCAGAAATAAATGAATAAGTCTAAATAAATGTCTTGATGGGACTGGGTTAGAAGCCAGGCCTCCACAGTCTCAATTCGCGAATGTCTTGACCACTCATGCAGGAAGTGAATAGATATAAACTATATGAACGTGGTGTGCCCTCAGGGCAAAGCAAATGTAAAAAGAGTATAGACTTTCTGAGAAGGCTTTGCCCACCTTTGGGGTAGCGGTATGAAAGCCCTGTTTGTGACAAGATGTATAGCCGGCTTGGAGAGCCGAAGGCATTGTAAAAAATCTGGCTTTGCCAAAAGTAAATGTCGACCATGTGCTTCGGTGGTTGTGTGATCCACCTATTAAGTAACAGCTGACGGAGCTTAAGAACGTTGAAAAGAAGAAGACTCCACGTCCACGGTGAATGGTGCCGGTGCAGACAATAAATGAGTTCGTACCTTTGTCGAAACCACTGCTTAACTTCAGTGTAATAATCTAAACATATTTGTTTATCACATACTTTCGCAGAGGGGAATGACTCCACACATTTTTTTTCGTTCTATTTCCGATGCAAACCATCGTTTCTATTTTACAAGTAACTTCGGGGTATAAAATATCCAACTCTTGGTCAACAAACCATGATGGAACCGAAAGCACTTTTTGGTGTTCAGTAGAATAATGCCGACCTCTGTGCCAGCGCAGTGCGCACTCAAAGCTGTGGCATGCGGCTGAATCGCACGATAATCCCGACGCCCTTATCTCGCACTTTAATGGCTACACGTGTGCGTTCTTTTTATGAAAGCCTAATGATCTCACTATGCTTGCTCTGTCGGCTCTATGAACCTCATTCGGTATCAATGAACGCTATTCACTCTGCTAACAACACTGCTTTGCACCGTTACTGTCAGTCGCAGTCGCTTATAAGAACGCACGAACTAGATGCCAGTAACTTTATATCAGCGATTTTTTACTCATGTACGTCACCTCCCTATTTGACCACGCCTTGCTTTTTCTCGTCATCTTACATTTATTTCTACCCCTATATAAAAAATTGTCAGATTCAAAGATCGTTAAACGCGGGAAAGAAAGAAAGAAACAAACAAAGAAAGAAAGAAAGAAAGAAAAGAAGAAAGAAAGAAAGAAAGAAAGAAAGAAAGAAAGAAAGAAAGAAAGAAAGAAAGAAAGAAAGAAAGAAAGAAAGAAAGAAAGAAAGAAAGAAAGAAAGAAAGAAAGAAAAAGAAAGAAAGAAAGAAAGAAAAATGAACACAGAAACCTTCATGAAGCGGTTGCTTCCAGCGAAAATTCAGAGCCACTACGTTCACAAAAAGGCATTCTGCTTTTCTGAAATGGGTAGCGCCAAATCTAACAAGACAAAGAATAAACACAGAAACACAAGACAGAGCCTGTTCTGTGCTTCATTGTGTATCTTTTGTTTTGTACTTTTTAGCGCTATTCGTTTTTTTTTAATTATATGAACCAACTAGCCCGCAATGTCTTTTGTTAAGTCATTCAGCTTTCCCAATGACGCCGTTAAATGCGGTTCAGGTGTCTGCTAAAGTGAATTGCCGTGAAATATCCCCCCGCAGGGCTTTGCAACTTTAATGAGCTTAAGAAGACAAGACAAAGAAAACTGGTGTGTAGAGTTTTGGGATATAATACATGTGGTGCCACATGGCACAAAAATAATGGCACATGCTCGCCTAAGCGCTCAATCTGCAATGCATAAAAGAGAATATCCACCACTTATCGGGCCTCCGGTGTAGCTCAACATTCTTTCCGGTTTGGTGGAAGTAATTATGTAAGCCAAACGCCACGATGAATGATGGCAAGCGCCTTTTTAAGAAGCAAATATGGCGGGAACGGTGTTAGGTATATGCTTCATGTAGTGTTGAATATGTTCTTTCAACGAGGAACTGGCATTACTATACCTTGTTTGGGTTTAACGACCCGAAACCACCACATGATTATGCGGGACGTCGCAGAGGAGGACTCTGAAAATTTCGACCCCCTGGGGTTTTTTTTAACGTGCACCTAAATTCTAAATACATGGTCCTCAATTACTTTCACTGCCATCGAAACAAGAAAAGATATGCGTAACTGGGTTGTAATAAAATAACGATATCAAATTCTTAATTGCAAACTAATGTGGCACTACTGGGTAACGTGAATTGTCTTGACTTAAACATTTACGGTTTGTTTGTTTTGTTTCAAGATTGCATGTCTGGTCGTTGCCCCGCGCCCTGCATGCACTGCGCACGTGCCTCCACAGGGCATTGCCGTGCATGTGCACGCACGCTTATCTCGCGATTCGGGCGCTTTGTACGCACTGTGCTTCCAACGCAAGTTTTCTTCGAGGTTACAGCGGTTAAAGAGAGCACGAAGGTCACAAATCTCGCTGCCGCGGCCGCGTTTACCCAGCAGCGCGTCGCTCAGGCACTAAGTAGTAAATATTGTGTATGCTCATTTCGTGCGTGCTTGCCGCTTCAAGTTTCCAGCTGCTTGCCGTTGTTGACGTGACACTAAAATTTATTGCTGTAGCATTCATTACCCTTGACGCGAAACAATGGCCAATAAATGCTCAACTGCCTCTGTGAACTTCAGCAAAACTTGCGTTGGGTGTAGTTGGTACACAGCAACATAACAAGAGAACTTCCTTGGCCCACACAACACGGAAAAAATGAAAAAAGAAAGAGAAAGGGAGCAAAGAAACTGATTGAAACCAATTGAATACCCGTTGAAGGCACGTTTCATTTTTGACACCGTAAAGACTCGTTTCACTTTCGTGCTAAACTGATTACTATACAGAGAGATCAGCCATGTTTTTTTCTTCTGATTTTGTGTGTAGTGCTCACAGTTGTATTGTTAAACTACCGCATGCAGACGCCTTACTTTCTTTTTCTATAGTGACATTGAATATGGTACATGAACTTGTGTGTGTAGTCTGTTTCCTTGTGGTATAAACACCTCGTGCAGGGGGCACGAAAGTGCGTCAAGCAAAAATTGCGAATTTTTATTCGGGCCTTCCGGCATTACGGAAATCAAAATTGAAATCAATATTCGAGTCATGCGTGCGCAAAAAATGTGCGAACTTATTTTGCAATGGAGAGGTTGTAAATGGAGTTTGCCGCTGCCGCCCCACTGTGCCACGTCTGTAGGATAACTCAGCGATCCACTACTTGCAACAGCTGAATTTCGCGGACCAGACAGATTTATCGTGCCGTATGATGGAGGGCGCTTGCGTGTGCAATAAAGGGCCCTTTGATATCACACTCCAGCAGGGAGACCGTGATTTGACGGTCACACTCGCCAGAGCGTTGCCTTTGATGTCACGCTTCAATCTCGGCCGCAGAGGGTGCATTTAGGCGGGTGCAAAATTCAAGAACGTTCGTGTATATTTATACTTCTGGACGTGTGATTGTCAAAGAACCGCAACAAGTATAAACGTAATCAGGAACCAATTCAACAGAATGCAACTCACTTTTTCATCAGTTGCATTTGTTTTCGCTTCCAAACCTTCATGAACTTGTGCTCATTAGGCACTATTAATAAAATTCGAAAAAAAAACATTCGCTTCAGACTATTCCCTTTGTTGTTTAACGTTAATAAACGTGACACTTGATTTCTGGAAATATGGAAGTTCCTTGTTACAGAACTCACTGCAGTGGGAAAGAAGAATTGCGCATGCAGTTACCACACTTAAATAAATAAGTAATACGTTGCTTGTACATCATATTGGTTACAGTGTTTGTGTATTATGTTATTTTCACATATTCTTCGCTATATTTGCACAATTTGTACATAGTGCTCAGTTTGCAACATTTATTTCTATTCTCAATACTTCCAGTGTCATGACTGGAGTTTTCGCTTTGGCCAAACACATGCACAACACGTTAATTTTACATGTTAATATGTAAGAACGCATTTCTCTTTGCTTACTGTAATTTCTACATTGCCTTTCCACACGTTTGTACTGCGTTATGTTAGTTGTACATTGTTTAACATTATTACCGTCAGTAAAATGCTACGGTTAGACGACATGCTGAAGCCCACTTTAGATTTTTGTCCCCAGTCCGCAACATCGCCGAACAGTATATTTTTATATTCAAAATAAAAACTGAACGAAACAGCGGCGCACGTGAGCATATATTGTCTATTCTCTAGAAATGGCTCACAATATTGTTGACCATTCCAATCAGGAATAAATGAGAGTAAATTCGATAAACATCAAGTGTTTTTTTTTCTTTACAATTTCGCCTACAACCAAACAATATCCTCACGCTTTCTGCTACAAGGAAAGATCCTGCGATAGTATAAGCTGAAATCAATGGCGAGGCTGGGTGCACTATCTCGCTCGCGAAGCTATACAAAACATTGCTAACAGATACAGTTTCGACACAGCCCTTCACCGTTTAAGATGCTTACAGTTTTGACCCCTGTTATAGAAGCATATATGCTACCGAGATGAGTTTATAGTAACGTACGCGTACTGTACAAAGCATAAGCATAAAGTCGCTATTGTATACTACCTTTTTTTATCTGGCGGCTAAATGTGATTTGTTAGTTCAAAGTAACGCTATTAAAATATACCGTTCACTGAATAAGCGCATTCGCCATGACCTCAAATCGTGATGGCATGTGAGGGTGCGAACATATTCCTATTGCCTTACATTTATCTATAAACCCTTTATATGTTGAAGTATTGATTACCTAATATATATCATGGACTTCTCCAATAGCCTAGCTTCTCGTGTACGACTGTTCGTCTGCTTGCGTTTTATACCGGCCCATATCCAGCTCGTTGACCATTACATTACACACAACGATCTTCAGCTTATTTTCGAATGGCGTCAAACGTGGTCAATGACCCTCAATTGATCTAAATGCAAGGGAATCTATTTTACCCAAAAAGACTCAGTTTTTAATTCTCCGTACCATATAAATCACAACCCAATTTCTCCTGCCACTACATTCAAGTACTTAGGAGTTCATCTCACGTCAAACCTTTCCTGGAACCTTCACGTCACAACCATAGTGCTAACGCTTCGAAGTCGCCCCGCCGCGGTGGTCTAGTGGCTAAGGTACTCGGCTGCTGACCCGCAGGTCGCGGGTTCAAATCCCGGCTGCGGCGGCTGCATTTCCGATGGAGGCGGAAATGTTGTAGGCCCGTGTTCTCAGATTTGGGTGCACGTTAAAGAACCCCAGGTGGTCAAAATTTCCGGAGTCCTCCACTACGGCGTCTCTCATAATCATATGGTGGTTTTGGGACGTTAAACCCCACAAATCAATCAACGCTTCGAAGTCACTGGGGTACTTAGGTCGAACCCTGCGAAATTCTCCCTACAACATCCGCAAGCTAGCTTTTCGGACATTTGTTCGCCCTCAGCTGAAGTACGCCTCTCCAGTATGGTTACCACATTATAACAACTTAATAAGTTTATTTAAATCAGTAAACGATAGGGCCGCTAAGTTAATCTGTCATAACTATACTTACAAATCCAGCACCTCACGCATAAAACAAGATATCCCTCTTCCTACATGCCGTGCTCATCGTGATCTTGTGCTCATGTCGTTGTTTCGCAAGCACATTATGCTGGTAAACATTATTTCATGTGGCTTGAAGTTTCACCTTGCACATCTCGACTATTACATAATCATCTCAGTTTCACTCGCATGTACGGAAGAACTGACGAATTAAATTCGTCAGCGTAATTCCTCGTGCTATTTTATTGCGGAATGCACTTCTTAATTTCATTGTGTCTCAAAAAAATTCTGGAAGTTCTGGTCCTCTCATCATTTCGCATTACTGTGTATAAACTTGTCAAAATGTACTTCTTCTTTTTCTTTTTTTGCTCTGGTTATGTAAGCTTCATTAGTTTATATTTATTATTTTATTCATTTCGATCATTTTTTGTGCTCTTACGTTTATTCTTTCTATTGCATACGCGTTTTACAAAATGTATAGTTTCATATACTCTCTAATCTGTTTTAATTCTAAGTGCGTCGATCTACTCTCTCGCTCTTTTTCTTTTCATTATTACCCACTATTTTAATGTGTTGCGAAGCTATGTGCGTACCTTCATCTATTTTATCCTGTGTGATAATATGTATTCACTATGTGTGATGATTTATTTTTTGTGATGCCCCCTTACCCAATGCCTCTAACGAAGTCTGTAAGGGTTTTTTAAATAAAAACTAACAAATAAAATTGATATGCGGGATTTTGCGTTTCAAAACCACCATACGATTATAAGAGACGCCGTAGTGGATGGCTTCGGAAATTTCGACCACCTGGGGTTCTTTAATGTGCACCAAAATTTTACCACACGGGCCTACGGCATTTCCACCTCCATCGGAAAATCATCCGCCACAGCCGGAATTCGATCCCGCGTACTGCGGGTCAGCAGCCTAAGCCACTTGACCACCGTGGCGGGGCATGTCCCGAAGTTTCTCTGCAGGCACACGGGGACAAAGTTGATAACGCAATATGCACCAATTTGCGTTTTTCAAATTTATCCCCGTGCGCCTGCGCAAATACTTCAAGATGAAGATGATCCAACTAGGCCGAATTGAAGTTTTGCTTCAACCCTTTCTAATTCTTTGCCGCGTTTCTGTCGTCTGGCCAACAGGCAACGCATATGAAAGTTGATATTTGCGTGTGCAAACAACCTGGAAAAGACAAATCCCCTCGTCGACAAGTCGGTTCTAGCACCCAGCCCTTGTTTACAAATTTCTCATCGCAAGCTTCCATCTTCCCTCTCTTGCCTGTCTTTTTTTAATTCTTTCTTATGGATGGATAATACAAGACCAGTGGATGACGTGCATCTTTAACAGGCTGAGGATTTTGAAAGAAATGAAAGTACAGAATAGTCAGTGGTCTACATAAGCAAGACTCATTTAAAGCAATTCTTGGAAACATTTCGGCGCGCACACAGTGGACGCAGGAATGTGCTCAAACCAACTCGCCCTTCTTTTCATATCATTACATCGTTTGAGGCATCTTTAGAAGAAAAAAAGGCTGAAAAGCGACTTAGAACAGGAGTGGCCAAAGGCGGCAAACACAGTGCATCATAGAAATAGGTGCTACTATGAAGAAAGGGAAAAAATACCTCAATAATGAAGATGTCGTATCCCATGAGGTGCAATAGTTAAACCAGCACCTTACTGTGTGGGAACAGTCTGGGTGGCAAACGCTGGTCGCCACATTCAAACGGGGAAGGGGGGGTGGTGTAAAATGACGATTATCATTTATGTGCGCGCTTTCTTTTTTCTAACAAACTTGAGTTGACGACAATTGCGCTGTCTATTTTTTTTTCTTCTGATCGGTCTTTCGCGCTGTTTCATCGCGTGACAAAACAAAGAGCTCGCCTTGGACAGTTGCAAAGCTGGTAACAAATGGAGCGTATATATACCTCGGAAGCTCGTTCATTCACATCAATCGCGACTGGCGCTGAAGTCAGCAAAAGCAAAAGGGACTGTGGAGCTCGGTGTTGTCGCCCTTCGTAGATTTATGGTGACGATATTTAAAAATGGTACTTTTCTTATAGTGTCAATAAAACAAGCATCTTCGTTCGAGCCCCAACTGCTGCGCTTCCTTCCGACTGGCAGCTATAGCTCGTTTCAGGATTTTCAATCTGTTTCCAGATACAAACTGTGGCTGAACACACAACCGGACAATTTCGTGTTCGTGTAAGCTCCTGCAAAGTCCGCGATTCCGTTGTCAGTTGGAGAGAAAGCCTGAAGCGATAAAGGATGTGCCAGTATGTCACTGTCCCAACTTTTGCTTGCTAAGGTGAGCGCGGAAGTTATGGTGACAACGTCATCTCTCTTTTAACGCCCATGCTGTCACTGTCGAAAGTTATGAACCAGCGTCTTTATTAAATGTACACGCTTGCTTAATATCATGTGAACACTTTGAGCTGACTGAAAAAAAAAGAAAAATATAGCCATGATTCTACTTTTCTTTTCATGTGTAAAGAACTCTACTATTTCTGTGTTGTTGTTTTTTTAACCGTTCTGTTGCTTTTGTTCACCTGGTCCCCACCTTCTTGATTCTCGTATTTTCTTTACCCTGTTGGTTGCGGCCGATCACTTGCCCAACTTTATCTGTCGTAGTCCATCTGTTTAGCGGAAAGAAACGTATACACCACTAAGCCACTGCCATCGCCTATAGGAGGAATAAATGCATAGGCCTTTACCACAAGCTGCGAAGTCACCGCACGTGACCGAGTCTATCGTCGGTCGACTGATTGCGGCCAATCTGGTACTTTCGCTCAAAACCTGTGAAAACATAATAAAACAAAACAAAGGCACATTTCCTTGCGATATGAGGGTCTTCATAACGCATTGTGATGAAAAGAGGGCTTTTTATACCTGTCTTATATCAGTCATCTTCCTGCTTTATTTTTATTTCACATTCTTCTAGCGTGAAAAATAACGGGCAGCGATATAAATAAATCACTATTAGCCAAGTTCTAACTTAAATGCAAAACTTTTATGAGCAAGCTCCACTATGCTTCAGATTTGCAAAAAAAAAGACAAGAAAAAAAGCTGAAGTGGGCACATACTTAAAACCCTTTGTACTTAGGAAGTAAAGCAGCGCTCTCATTTATACCAATTTCGCTTTGTACAGTGCTTCCATTGATTGATTAATTTTGGGGGTTTAACGTCCCAAAACCACGATATGATTATGAGAGATGCCGTAGTGGAGGGCTCCGGAAATTTAGACCACCTGGGGTTCTTTAACGTGCACCCAAATCTGAGCACACGGGCCTACAACATTTCCGCCTCCATCGGAAATGCAGCCGCCGCAGCCGGGATTCGAACCCGCGCCCTGCGGGTCAGCAGCCGAGTACCTTAGCCACTAGACCACCGCGGCTTTTTTTTTCCTTTATTATCTAGACCACCGCGGCGGGGCAACACAGTGCTTCCAATGTGTCATTTCTCAACCTTCAATGTGGTAAGCCTTCGCTTGTTCTGGTGCGGACGCCGAGTTAGCTTTAACCACGATAGTGAGCCGTTGAAAGAAAACAGCTCGAACTCTCCCCGCAATAGCCCGGGGCAAGCAATATATTTCTGCACTCGGGCAAGCGGAATTCTATACTGAAATTGTCCACCGGGTCATGAAGCATAGTACATGCTTTTTTTTAAGGAAAGTTATTCTTTCTTCTAGAAGATAACACAATGTGAAGCAGTCTTTTTTTTTATTGCAAAACGAGCTTATATTAAAGACAGAAAAACTGACGCGCACAAATGTGCTTCAAAAGTAGCTGGCTTCCCTTCATCACACGAGATGTATGCAATCGTGCTTTGCGCCTGACGAAAGGTTACTTTTTGAGCAGCTTCCACACCGATACCCTTTCCAGTTCCTGCCCAAACGGCGGTGCTCTTCAGATGTATTGCGAGAGCGTGTTTCGCAAGACGCGTTAAGTTCGAGGCACGCATAATGTCACTGTGGACATATTCTCTCCACAATACAGATAAAAGCAGGATTCGTGCAATTCTTCGTTCTTGAAAGCCTATACCGCGCTGTTATCTGCCGATGGATCCCCGAAACACATTCGTTTTTCGCTTTCCGGCGTTTCCATTTTTTGTATAATTCATCGTTAGCGTATTTTCGCCAGAATGCGCGTAATATTTCACCATTAAAAGTGAACAACCCAGGGCATCTCGTAAATGGTTTACGTAAGCGCACCGGCGAAATAAAAATATTATCGAAGTCTTTTTATACAGTATGTTATAAAGTGAGACAGTGATGGCGCATCCGTATTGAAGCTCTTCCACTTTGAGCCCTCCTTTACCTCTATTTTTTTTTCATTAATTCAGTGCAGCGAACATGTTTATGGCAGTGATGTACCAAAAACTATCTGTGTAACACGTACACGTTTGGGCGGGCACTTTAAAAGGGCCATGTCCAAGCCTAAAATTTGCGGTTTTCGGTGAAAAATAAACGTAGTACTTCTATTACACCCACACCACATATAAAAAATGAACCACAAGAAAATATTTCAGCGCAAATTTAGCCGTAGAAGCCACCGGTTATAAACCCCACCCGCCGTTAGGGACCGCCATTTTGCCGTGGCATGAGAGACGTCATTTGCTGCATGAAGCGGAGCAGTCGTCTTCATGACTAAATTATATGGGTCGCGAAACTTGAAATTATAAGGGTCGAAAACCTATTGCCACATGCATCAACGCCCGCGGACGACCGAAACACAAGAGGAGGATTATGAAAATAACCAAAAGAAAAAACTCAATATGTATTTAAATTGTTTATTTTTATATCTGTCAAAGATAACTTTGACTTACCTTGCTGTTTATCTGACTCTTGACTTAATGGTTGGCTGGCTCAACTTTTGGTCGAGTGCCATAAATTGCGGGTGGTGGTGGTGGGGGGTCTAAGCAATCTGTTATCAGGGCTTGTGTTTAGTGGCCGGGTCAACAAGGCATCGCTCACTTTCGCGTGGTGGTTTCATGCGTACCTTCCATAACATATTTATTATTTTATGTGCTGTTTACTCACATGACATTTGGTAGCTGAACTAGCTCACATAATGTGTAGATAGCCGCTCTTGGTACTTCCGACTGCCTTCGCTGACACACAGCCGGTGTGCCCTCGCCTTTGAAGATGGTGAACGTGATACGCTAATCAATGCGACGCTGCACTTTATACGGTTACCAAAGCGATATTCTCAAGGCTGCTGTCTCGTTGCAGTGGTGTTCCATTCTTGGACAGTGTGAGTTCTCAAACTATTATGCTACTGTGCTCGCGGACAGTTGTGTCACACTTTCGTCTGCGAAGTTTTCGGTGTATAATGCAACTCCACCATTTGGCTAATAAAGCGACTTTGCTTCGTCAATCTTCCTTGTTGGTCTTTCTTTTCTTTCGCGCACGCTAATAGCGAACGATAAGGCGCAATAAATTAAAGTATTTATAACGGCAAGTCAGAGATCAGCAATTAAGAAAACTTTCAATTTCGCGCCATGTAGGGCACGACGTCGCTACCACTTCCGGTTGTGACGTCATGTTCTATTTTTTGTTATCTGTTAGTTCTCTCCTCCA
Organism: Rhipicephalus microplus; assembly: GCF_043290135.1. NCBI lineage: Eukaryota > Metazoa > Arthropoda > Arachnida > Ixodida > Ixodidae > Rhipicephalus > Rhipicephalus microplus. The sequence goes on along the minus strand of NC_134710.1, from coordinate 39,756,447 downwards.
GACGTAGATGGCGATGGTGGCAACGAGCCGCCAAGTACCGGTTACACGGGCTCCTAAGAAGTTACGCTACAAGTTTACATGTACCTTGCGTCTTCTTCCTAAGTTTCAGGCGCTGCGAATGGTTCTATTTCAATGCCAAGCTAAAAAATGCTGAAATCACTCTATTGCACGCGCAGTTGATCAGGGAATGAAAAACTACGCCGGAATGGAGACACTCGCACTGCAAGCATATTGTTACGAAACGGCTCGCGAATGTGCCAATGTTGCCAAACTGTTAGGGCATTCGCGTGTTAATAAACATAGTCAATTAAAAATTAGGCGTTTGACGAAATGCGCTAAATTTTGGCGGACTTGTTTTGCGAACGTCCATAAATTATTCCATTAGACACCTGATTATAAGCAAAAGTTTGGTATTATGGCCACCTAAATTCGTTGTTACCCGGTAGAACATAGGCTCGTAGAGCGACGTCTAATGCAGCGGACGAACATTTCGCCTTTATCGACGCAACTGGCGCTCTTAGACACTTCATATGATCACATATCCGGAAAATAACGGAGCCCACTGAGACTTCTTCAAAAATAATAAACAATTAATTTCATTGGGGCTCACGAAATGTCCACTTTTCCCGACAGTCATTTCACGCTAGTGATGCGACAACAAAATTCTAATACTCGCAGTCAATTATGTGCTTTGTCGGTGCCATCACGTACCCAAAATTCATTTTGTCAGCGGGAAAAAGAAAAAAAATGTTGTCAAAAAATTATGCAAAAGCGCTGAGCTTCGAAAACTGTGGCAAAACAATAAAGTGTTTTTTGTTATTTTTTAACGTACCGTCACCCCTAAATATTGTCGCAAGTCATTTGTGGCCACCGTGGTGAATTCGCGGCACGCGGCATGGTTGTGCCTGCACGCGCCGATAGAGAGAGCACCAAGCCAAAGCCACCTAGAAGAATGTTTCGAGGCCTGCTCACTGCCGCCGTGACGTCACTCGTTTTGCTCTAGCGAGCGTGTGTTTTTGCACATTCGTTTTTGCACATCAGCGCCAATCATGGGGAACATTAGAGCAAGATGGCTCCGAAGCTAGTGTCTTGGCATCATAGTGGTTCCTAGTTTTTTTTTTTTTTTCTCACACTCCATGACGCCAAAGTATACCTATTTCGAGCTTTCAGTCAAACTAACAATCACTACAGCACTGGTCAAACATTTGCTAGTGCTTACATTGGCGCTGAAGTAAACGAAGCGCTGGACACGGCACCCGCTTCGCAGATGCAACATGAGCACCACTCCGACAAATTTCGAGAATAGCGCGCTGTCGCGTAATCACGAGTGAACCACCATTATGTCAGTCACGAAATACGCGAGCTCGCAGTGCTACCGCGTGAAAGTAACGAGCATATGCATAATACATAGCTGCGCTCGAACGCTCAGCCAGAATAGAAACCAGCAGAAACTAAGCCAACTGCCTGAATCCATACATATCGAGTAACTTCAAACTTCGACCATTAAAGGTGCTGACGGCTGTACATCAGCAATACATCGACTTCCATGCACAATGCGTGAATCCTGTCGTTTTCTTTTTTTTTTTTTCTTTTTCGCTAGTGCCACACAGCCTTGAAGACAGGCTTTTTGATCACGTGCATTTTATGCTCTTGCATAAAATGAGGTGTCATTGAAATGCTGGAGGGCGTCTGAAATAGGTAGAACATGTTTTGTGGCGAACTGCCCTCCTGGCTATCGGACTTGTGTAGAGCATGTGCCTGTTTTCAATGTGCCATCCGACAGTGATCCTGTGGGTCAGTGGTGCCGGCCAATTCTCACTGCAAATCGAGCTCTAATATATACCGTCCATGTCTGCGCTAAGCATTTTTCAATCAACATGATTTCAACCGCATGTCACGCGGAGTTGCGGTATAGGTGCTACTTGAAGCACCAAAGAAGCCTGCTTTATGTATAAATGCCTTTGTCGCCTTATTTCTGATCTCTAGGCCGCGTGCTGTGCTATAATATTTGGCTCGCGTGTTGTCGGGAGTCTCTACTACCGATCGGCAGCGTTTTCTGAACATGCTCAAAAAAGTGTTACAGGGCCCCTTTGAAGGCGAAGCTTAAGGGTCCCCCAATTTTTTTACCCTAATAACCCAATCTATACACGCTTATTGAGACACTTTGGGCGCTCAGACGGGTGCAGTGTCAACGCGTGAATATTCTTACATCGTACTCGAACCGCAAGTGTTGAGGTGGAAGCAGGCACTACCGGCATTTCTCCGAATGTTTCGCACTGCTCGGCGAATGTATCACACTTTTCTTTTCAAACCTGACTCAAGGAGGTGAGGTGCGTTCGACGAGGCTCCACGCCTTGGCTGTCTTGTCATAGTGTAGACAACTTGCATTGCCATTGGAGGTGTGATAAGGACACTTGTAAAAGGTGGTCACACTTGCTCGGATAAGGTTGCAAATGACAGCCATGGTTGCGAATGCTGACCACGAAGTTTATCACAACTGAATCACGTGCACTTCTGTATACCGTTGCTTTTTTTTTCTGTGCAGTAGTGCAATAACGCGGTGCACCAAATCGCCTTTCGGCGGAAGTCAAAAAATTATAGTGGTCTCTCATTAGGTGGACATGCAGGTTAAACAGACCTCACTCTGACCGCCGATCGTAATAGCGCCGTGGTTACGCTACGTGAATGCTGGCCCGAAAGTAGTAGGTTCAATCAAGATCGTGGCGGTCACATCATATATGGAAGCAAAAGGCTAGGATTTCTGTGCTTGTGTGACCACACCAGATGACGGAAATTATTCGGAACCTTCCACAACACCGCATATGTGATGTTAAACCACACAAAGTAAGCCTAATCCACTCTGATTATATATATATATATATATATATATATATATATATATATATATATATATATATATATATATATATATATATATATATATATATATATATATATATATATATATATATATATATATATATATATATATATATATATATATATATATATATATATATATATATATATATATTATCAGAGTGGATAGGCCAATTGGCGCAGTGGCTTCGCTTGAACAATGACAACAAGTGTGGAAAAGGGTAGATAAGAGGGTTCTTTTTAGATCATTGACAGGTTCTGAAGACGTCCTATAGGTCAATAAAAATATTCGGTCCAAAATCTAAGCGAACACAAAGGGAAGCTGTGAGGAAAACAATAATGAATGGTAAAGCCCCCAATGATTGGAGACGAGCAGGGCGAGTATTATATGTAAGGTCAAGGGGCAAAGCTGGCGTAAACAACTACCATGCTATATATAAAAGTGACGTCAGTGGTTTCCAGGTTGGGGATACAAGTTATAAGTTCTGAATGCGAAGACAGTTAGGGGGCAATATTTTCCATTTACGCAATCCAGTAATGGAAATGGCAGAAAATGAACACAATTCCATGTGGCTGACCTTCCTGCATATCAGGAGTACCATACAAGAATACTTGTGATACAAGAATACAATTGCCATACAAGAATACTTGTGAGACATTCTAAACACACGTGGTTGGCAAGATGGAATAAGTAATGTTTTAAAAGATATCCATAAATGCAACAATTTCGGAAAACAGGCATCTGAGACTATATACCGCCGATGTTTAAACAGGAATTTCTCCTCTCATCTTTAACCGAAAAACACGAATGGATGAAGGGCTCTTTTTTCTCAAGATACAACCTAATGAAACCAACACACAATAAAAGTAAGGATGGTATGAAATTTAAAGTATATTTAATTAATATAGTAATGATTAGGAGCCCACGATTCGAGAACCCCCTGGATACTTGCGCCACTTAGTTTAGGAGCTAGCTGCGACAGAGATTCCCCGAATTTTATTCTGTATTCTGATATCCCAGTGTCAAAGTTTTTTCATCACGCGGACAATAAAAGTGAATATAATCATCCCAACAAATACGGCATTGAATAGGTTGCAGGCATTTGGGTATTTCTCTGGACCAGGTAGATAGTTTCGTCATGACAAAAAAAAAATGCAGCTGTATCATATCGATCCAACACAGTTTTTTTAACCTTTTTCTCATAGGGTCAACCTGTTTCTTTTGTTTTTTCTTTTATTTACCTGTTTCCTACAATGTTTAGTGTTGCCGTTTCTAAAAGCAAGAGCTCGCACCAGATTCCCGATACGTCCGCATATTGTGCGCTATCTTTCGCGAGCTTCACTCCTCCAGTTACCGAAGGAGACCGAAACTGGCGTTCCGCTAAATTCTCGTTTATGCCGTGCATAGCGGGCAGGCTTTATTGTTTCCGGGTGTTCTGCCACGCGCCCGACGACTGCTCACATTTAGACAACGAATTCGGGGCAGCACTCTACCAAATTGAGGTATACAGGGAGGGTTATAAAAGGCTGGCCGAACGTTTTGCTCTCATTTTTCTTCAGCTGAGCATGCAATAACAGAGTCAATTTTCTCGCCAGGAAAAGCGGACGGCGACGCCGGCGATGTATATGCTGTGGCCAGCTTCTCGCACAGGCCTCGTATGTATAAAATGCAATAGGTCGTCATATGTTTTGTTTCCTGGTGTCTGCGCGTATGGTCAATGCACGTTATGCCCTGCATAAGTGGTTGAAGCTGGAGGCCACAGCTATGCGGAGAGCACCACTCAGAAGCTATAGTGCATACGTAGCCATCAATCAGAAAGGTATTGTGGTATGACAAAAACACGTTTTCTAGTGGCAAGAAAGGCGACGTTCGCTCCGCAGAAAAGATGAGGATATCTCATTTTTCGCGTGTATCCACCTTTTAATTTCTCTTCTAATATAATATTGTAACGGGCAGACAAGGACGGCGAAGAGGACCGGAAAGAAGACGACGTTGAGAGACTCTACGAGCATGGCGCCATGTTGTTTGCCTGTTACAATATTATATTACGAAAGAATTTGAAGGGTGGATTTTCACATATTGAAAAAGAACGATGTCAGCCCTCAAAACCAATATTCCTGCGCTGAACATGCGGAATCAGTCGGGAATGTTGCTTCGACGCAAGAGAAATGAAATTAAAGCTTTCTGATTTTCTCGTGTGAGTTCACTGTATTACTCCTATATGGCCACCTTCTACATCAATTCTGAACCCTTAAAAAACGTCATGCTCTAAAACGTCTACCATGCTGTTACTTATCCGAATGTTCTGTACTCTGCGTATGGTCATACCTTCATCTTTAGCAAGATACAAGATTTTTCATTTGCTTCTCTTAGCTTCATAAGGAGCGCTTTTATGTCTTCAAAGCTTTTTGTTATAGGGAGGTTGCATGAACGGCGGCGACGCTATGCACTCTGGGTAGGCAGCCATTTTTTGTCAGAGGTGGTGGGGGATGCAGCAACGCAGTCGTGTTTGCAAGCGTTGGCATAGCTTTCAGGCGTAATCTAGTGCGAGCGCGACGCAAGTTTAACTCCAAGAAAGGTCTTGCACGATGTCAGCCTAACCAGAAGGCTACACCGCAACGCTGTGCCAGAAATACCTTGTGCGGTGCGGACAAGAGAAGAGAGTTTGCTCTGAATGGACCCATTCTCGCTTCGTGTGGGTGACTGTGTAAGCGCCGTGCATTTGCGGCCGCACGTCGACAGCTCCGATATTCACGGGTTTCTCGTTTCGAGGGCGAGTTTTATTACCCGCGAGCTGTTGTAGTCGAGAAAGGCAATCAAGGGCCACAAGTTTGTGACAAGTGGCTGGTTGTAGGAGCCGTGGGTGAGGAAATTCGCCGCCGATACCGTGATTGTCGTCACTCAAGTAAGAAGTGTTAAATTGATTTTGCCGTAGATGCTAACGTTTTTCTGTTCAGGTAAAACTCTCAGTGTGTTAACAAGCCCCTCGTCAACGTCTTGTTCATGGGCAAGAGTGATGGTGAGGTCCTTGCCGCGCACTGCACATGCATGGCCGGGAACAGCGAAGCCTGCTCGCATACCACTGCGCTGTTATTCTACGTGAAGTACGACGCACGTGCACGATAAGAGCTCTCCTCAATTGAACACGTCTTACTTGAGTGACTACGACCATGGTGTCGGCGGCGACTTCCTTCACTCACGGCTCCCGCAGCCGGCCACTCTTCACAAATTTGTGACCCTCGAGGGCCTTTCTGGGCTTCATCTGCTCCCGGGTTTTCAAACTCGTCCTCAGAACGAGAAATTCGTGAATATTGGAGCTGTCGACGCGCGGTCGCAAGTGCACGTCGCTTACACAGTCGCCCGCACGAAGCGTGAATGGGTCCACTCGTAGCAAATTCTCGTCTCTTCGTACCGCTCAAGGTCTTTCTGGCACAGCATTGCGGTGTAGTCTTCCGGTGAGGCTGACATCGTGCACGACACTTCTTGGGAGTCAAATTCGCGTCGCGCTCGCACTCGATCGCGCCTGCAAGCTACGCCAACGCTCGCAAACACGACTGCTCTGCTGGACTCTCCAGCCGCTTGACAAAAAAAAAATGGCTGCCTACCCAGAATTCATAGCGTCGCCGCCGTTCATGCAAGCTCCCTGTACTGCTGTAGCGTCACGGTGGTCGCATTTCAACACAGGCGGAATGCTGGAGACCCACATATGCGCTGTCAGTGTGGCCTGAAGTAGCCAGAGCCCTTCACTATACGGTGTCTTCCACAGCCTGAGTTACTTTGGCAAGTTCAACACCATAAAGCATCTCGCGTCTTTATTGTTCCAGGGTCGCGAGCGTCGGGGACGCCATCCTTCCGCTGCTACCAGTGTCGAGTGGCCAACAACGAGGACTGCCACGATGGCTACCTCAAGACTTGCCCCACGGACCAGGCATACGACGTCTGCATGACCATGGTCGTCAAGAATGGTAAGAAGTGTTCGCGTGACATGGAGGGCACACTCCATTGCGGATCGGTACCAGCGTTGCCGTTGGTGGCTACTTTGCACCAAGTTGGCTACTTTTAGAGCTGTTTGGCGACAAATTTTTTTTAGTTATTACCATAACTATTTACTGGCTACTCGTAAATTTGTGGTTTCTTTTATTCAAACAAGTTTTATTTGCTCATCATTAGCAAAGGCTCTGTTTATATTACCACTCCTGTTTTATTTGGCTACTAATTTGGGGATAATATTAAATGACATAGATATTACTTTGACTGCATTTGGCTTGAGTTCTGGCATTTTTTCTATTCCACCTAATGGCAACCGTGATCGGTACCATGCAGTTTTACAGAGTGGCGCATACGCACGGTGCAGAAAAGTATGGCTCAGCAACACCGCCCCTTGGCTCTATTCAGCAGACGGGCAAAAGACTGCTGCTCATTTTGCCACCCGTGCGTGTGCTGCTTGGCTCAAATGATAGTTCTATGCGTTCTTTTCTGCAAAAAATTAGACTTAGAATGCAGGAGAGGTGTATTAGCGTGGAAAAGTGTCGAGTTATATGCTGGCATACCAGCAGATTTAGGCGCTAGTTGGCATCTTTTGACACTGTGCTTCTCGAAACACGCGAACATTTTTTTAATAATAGCCGACTATGTACGGCAGCTGTCCATTGGTGTGAATATGTTGGTCAAAGCATTTTTTACAGAGGATTTTTTTTTATCAGTGCGTCACATCAATATGTTTCTGTTGCGCTGCGCTTGTTCGCAGCGCAAGAAGTTACCGTCAGAGCATAGCTCTCAATTTACCCAGCTATCTTCAGCAAGAGTTTTAAAATATGCCACCACACTCCATAAAGACGCGATCAAATGCATGTTGCTGACTTAGATTGATATGTGGGGTTTAACGTCCCAGAACCACCATATGATTACGAGAGACGCCGTAGTGGAGGGCTCCGGAAATTTCGACCACCAGGGGTTCTATAACGTGCACCCAAATCTTGCATGTTACTGACCATTGCCTGTAGTGGCTCAGAGTATTTTTGTGATCAGATTACCTGTATAATTAGACCCCTTCAATAAACTAACTTTTGAAAGTATCAAGCTGGCTCGAATATTCCTATGAGAATGTTGCAGATAAATTGCAAAACATCCAATTAGACGAGTTCCAACTTTATATCAGTTAATAATTAGTGTTTTTGCTAACCATACATGCCCGCGAAATACAAAAACAATACCACGTGACAAACCCACTCACGCGCTTACGCGCACCGTGATTCTGGTGCTTCCTAACGTTCAACGTGCGAACGATACACTTCTCTGACACCGGTTCATGACAGCGATAAGGAGTCACATTGGTTATCGCCTTTGTGGCCGATAGCGAAACGTGTTCATTGCCAAGCCACCACCATCGTTGCGGCCCTGTCGAGACAGCACAATGGGGAGAACGCTATGGTCGTTCGTACGCGGAACATTAGGGAGCACTAAAATCATCGTCCCCACTGGTGTGCAAGCGGGCTTGTCACATGGTATTATTTTTTTGTATTTCGCTAACATTTGTAGTTGGCATAAGAACACTAAAAATAAGATGTAAAGCTCGAAACTGTCTAATCAGACGTTTCGGAACCTGATGAACAATTTCCTCTTTGGAATTTTTTGCCCAATTTCGTTGCTTAAAAAGATAGTTAAATACATAAAGTGGTCTAATTAAGCAAATAATCAGAGCATAAAATGTTGACTGATTCACTGCAGGCAACAGTCAGCAACATGCACTTAATCGTGTCGCCATTGCGTGCGTCGGCATACTTTTAGTCTGGCTAAAGATAGCTGGGGCACCCTGTATGTGATCCGCGGCATACTTCGGTGTACAACTCTGCCAGCATACGTCACCGCTCATATAGGCGTGCGCACAAGGGGGGAGCCGGGGCTCCTATAGTCACCTAAGAGAAGGCGCGGAGCAGCCTTCACCGTACTTCAACAAGGAGGGGCGCTCCAATGAACCTCCGCCCCTGACCTCTTCCTGAAGACATATGTCTCCGCTATGCTACACCTATATGAAGCATGAAGATTTGAGAGAGGACGCTTCCTAAATTTAACTCGCACAAAACACAATTCCTGGCTTAGCGTTCACTGTTTAGTTGTGAAACACTGTATACGTACTTTCAGCTGTAAACTATAATTCACAACGACGTGATTTTCTCTTCATTTTGCTTTCCCCCAACATCTACACACCTACATCGTGAACACGAGAAATGCAAGACGCCGGCCCATGGGTCTGTACGAAACTGTGCAAAATATTACTTCATATGATTTCCGTCATGAGGCACCACATAAAGGGTTCTCTCTCCCATGACCGCAAAGCACACGCGAAGGCTACATGCGATGGGCGAAAGGGCCAGAGGAGATGGAGGTGCATGGCTAAACCGGGTGCATCTAGCTGGCATTTAAATAATAGAAGAGGCGCTGGTTGTCTTGACATAATGCCCGAACAAGTCAAGTATAATTCCAAAAAGCATGTTGCTCAAAGCAATCATATGCAGTGATATGCTTCTTTAGCTGCAAGGGGCTTTCCGAGGCTCCTGCAGTCTCATTGTTGCGAGAGAACTTCTTATATTTAAATATGTTCTATAGCGCCTCGCAACGGGTGAATCCTCTCGCATATTGCATTATGCGCACACTCGGAGAACTAATGTAGAAACGACTGCTACACCCAGAACGCAGCCGGAGGTACGAAGCGCGCGCCATACATGAGTCGTGACGTAAAGTATGCATGGGTGCATGCTCATCTGGCATATTCGGTTGGCCGCTCCGGTCCCCTGGCTTGGAGTGGCCAGATTCCGAGGCAGCTCGCAATCCCAGTGCGAGAGGCAACCGAGGAGATTATACTAGTGGTATAATCTCCTTGGAGGCAACCAACCGAATACGTCGGCAATCTCAGAGCATCTCACAGAGCAGCGCCACCGTGCAGCCAGCACGGGAAGCTGCTGGGTAAACATTCCTGCACCGCGTTCACAAATGGCACTGATTATAGTTCACTGGACATCTCCGACATGTCTGGACGCGGTGACAGCCTTCTGGGCTCAGCACATAAATCTGGCAATCGCCGTCGTCCGAGCTGTTATCTTCAAGGCAAGCCACGTATGCGAGCTGCTGTTACGATCGAGAGCATTGACGTTCGCTCTCTCTTCGCTAGCCGCCGAGTAATTGACATGGCGCATTTGAAGCTCCGTAGATGTGAACTCTCGCCGCACACGCTCAAAAACGCCGCTAACAACGCACGTGCACGAGGTGTAGCGCACCCGGCGATGTCTTCTTTCGGAATGCGCTGTTGTCGCTGTTCACCTGGTTCACCGGCCGGAAGCCACGTGATTTGCCGGCTTGTGTCACGTGATTCGTCCTCTGGGTCATATTGCACCACACTTGGATAGCAAAATCGTGGCTCACGCAAAGGATTCTGCATGAGCTACGGCGCCCGTCTGCATCGACTTCCGGTTCGAAGTGTCGTGCCGCCGCACGGGCATTCTTGCCAATGCCACCGCTTTCTGTGTGTTCCGCGCAGTACTCTCGGTGCATTTTTCTCACGAATCTGGAGCGCTATGCAGTTTAGGTGAATAAAAAATGCCGTCCTTTTAAGATAGATATACTTAGGTGAGCGGTCATATCTGCACTCAAGCGGTATGCACCTCCAGACACATGCTTGTTCTTTTGCAGCAAAGGGTGTTATCGCGCATGTTTTGTCTCATACGAAGATTTTGCAGCATGTCCTAGCCTCACAAAATATCCGCCCATTTGTTTTCCTGTGGCTGACTCGTAAAATTATTTATTTATTTTTGTGTTGCAAAGATATCATCCCGGGTTTGATATACAGTGAATGGCAAGAGTAACTCTTTCTTACAAAAAAACTGAAATGCGGGTTTGTAGTTTTCTGGCTCTCTTTTTTTTTGTTACGCCTTTCCATCTCACTTCAAATGTCGTTCCCTCATGCACTGAAACATTGCGTTTAAATGCAATCAATGCGAAATATCCGCACTCAATATACATAACACAGCCTGTCGGCACCGCCCCGCCGTGGTGGTCTAGGGGCTAAGGTACTCGGCTGCTGACCCGCAGGTCGCGGTATCGAATCCCGGCTGCGGCGGCTGCATTTCCGATGGAGGCGGAAATGCTGTAGGCACGTGTACTCAGATTTGAGTGCACGTTAAAGAACCCCAGGTGGTAGAAATTTCCGAAGCTCTCCACTACGGCGTCTCTCATAATCATATGGTGGTTTTGGGACGTTAAACACCACGTATCAATCAAATCAATCAGCCTATCGGCACTTCAAGCTTGCAGTTCTGACATAATAGAGACATCATTCCATGCTCCTCGTTGCTTCAAAAGCGACTTCGATCGTTTTACGTCCCACATTACCATTAATACAGTGGCTCTTTGATCCCGCGGGCCTCTTACGTGCTCATCAATATTACGAACAGTTGGCGATGCAGAATATTCAATGCAAATACAGGGCGGGCAGAGTACGCGTACTTATGTTGTCATCCTACGTATGTTAACATTTGCCAGCATTTGCCCATATGTACGAGTTATTTTGAAGTGGTCAGCGTTTGTGCTTGAGAATACTAAATCAAGGTGGATCCTCAACAGATTACCGTATGTTTTAAAGTATCACCGCATGCTGTGATCGAAACTTGCCGCTTACCGTTCTTCGTGTATGCCCATTTTCACTACTCAATTCATTCTCTGAAATACACGAAATAGCATATATTTATTCGCAAAAAAGATTTACAAACATAATCACTGAATAAATAGACACACACGCATCACAAATTACATGTGTTTTTCCCCGATTACACTGCGCAGCAGGCACCTTGAAGCAGCGAAGGGATGGGCCTCAAACCCCGGAAGAACCATACCAGACGATGTGCCGTTTTGCTACTCACCTATTGATTGATTGATATGTGGAGTTTAACGTTCCAAAACACCATATGATTATGAGAGGCGCCGTAGTGGAGGGCTCCGGAAACTTCGACCGCCTGGAGTTTTTTAACGTGCACACAAATCTGAGCACACGGGCCTCAGCATTTTTGCCTCCATCGAAAATGCAGCCGCTGCAGCCGGTATTTGATCCCGTGACCTGCGGGTCAGTAACCGAGTATCTTAGCGACAAGACCACCAAGGCGGGGCCTATCTACCTAGTCAAAGCAGTCGGGAGCGCTCTGAGTAAGAGGCTAACGCTCCGAAAGAACCACCAGAACGAAGGCCGATCGCTCAAATTCTACCAACCGAAGGCGCAGCCATATCTCAGAGCGCTCGCAAACGTCCAGCCGAATGTGCCAATGGCTATCACAAAGACGACAAAACGGGCGGGACGGGCAGTGGTGCCTCGGGTGACCGTTTCTCGTAAAGAAAGTTTTGCACGGTTAAAGGGTACTAGTTTAGGGCAACAATGCTTCTTATTCATGAGGTTTCCTACATATCGCCAGGTTCCGCGAAACTGGATGTTCAGAGCGTGTCTTCGCTAATCACTGAGCTTTCAAGTCGACTGGCGTTGTGTGGTTCCTCGAATCAGTGGCATGACACTCGCTCATTCCCTTGCAGCCCAGCAGGGTTTCTTCATCGAGAAGAAATGCGCCCTGGGGCCCTGCAACCTGCGCGACGAGAAGCAGAGCCAGGGCTTGGGCCTGGACACTTGCGACCGCTCCAAGGACTCGTACAGCTGTTTTGAGTGTTGCAAAGGCGACGGCTGCAACACGAACGCCGCCCGTCGCCGATCACCGCTGCTCTCGATGCCCCCACTGCTGCTGCTGACCGCCGTGCTGGCCGGCCGGAGGGCGTGAGTTCGCAGCGCCACTGCCCACCCCGGCCTCTCTCGCGCCTACCCCATTGCTCGCGTCTGCCTTGGCCACCGAAGAAGGCCGATGTGCGGGCGACGGGCCCTCAGCGCAACGTCCTGAACGGTACAAATCACGCCGGGAGCTCTCCCCTCGCCTCCTCCGCACCCCGAAACCGCAGAACCACGAGAATCCCACGGCGCGAGGCCGGCGGATGGGGCCGCGGCCTGCAGCCACAAGCACTTTCCGTGAACATCCGTGCCGTGACCACACTCGACGGCATTTGCACCTACACACGAACACACACGCGCGCACCACCGACACACACACACAAAAGACTTCCCCTCGCGCTTGTCTTTCTACTCGGCTGACGTCAAATGTGGCCTCGATGAAACTCAACGCAGCGTAGTGCAGACGCAAAGGATGAGCAAAAACAAAAGCTGATTTCATTAGTTCGCTCTCCGGCTCAGATGGTTCTTGCACACACGTTCAGACGCGTCCTTGGTAAGTTACGCTTGGGTGTCATTGCTGTGTGCCGCGCTCCGACATTAAAGGACGACCAAGCTTGTCTCGGCTTCCGAGAATGCTCGCAGGAGCACAAGCGTTCGAGCTCCATCTTCGGCCAATGTGTCTACTTTCCACGTCGTGTTGCCGCGCTCCACTGTGGTTGAGGCTGTGGTTGCCGTGCAGGTACTTTGGTCTCGATTACTGCTAAAGCAGAAATAATAGTGTGTCGGGATTTTGAGTGAGCTTGTGCATTGAGTTATCAACACGTTTACCCCGAAACAGCTCTGCACGACCCTCAATATCTTACGGACACTTTTGACTTAGTCAGCCGTCGATATGGTCAACTGGCTGTTTGCCACTCATTTGTATGATCGACGTTCATATTTTTTTTGAACATGAGCGCAGTAGCCTTAGCGCCAAAAGGGCATCACATGTTACGTATTACATAATTTTGCATTAATGGGATATTAACGAAACAAAATGAATATACAACTATAATTAACAAAAATAATAAAAAAGAAACTTTATTAGTCACAAAACTATGTTTCTTTGATATGTTACCAGTTTCAATATATTTCATTTCAGCATGAGTTACGCAAATGATGGGACGGCTAGATTTGAGGCTTTTCAGACCTCTCATAAACCGCACACGTGCTCACAATCAACAGAAACATCGAAGGAAATCAGTTCGGAAGGGGCACTATGCGAGACGCGTGTGACCAAATTTCAAAGACGCAAATCTTTCTTAAGGTAGCACACTTGTAAAGTACGCTAAGTCGAACAGTAAGTAGGCTTTGTTAGCCTGTTTTTCTTCATCCAGCGGCCGGACTTCCCTATTTTTTTTATTTCTCTTTCAGGGAACCGACTACTTTCTTCTAAGCGCACGAATAGAACATTATGTAACGCGCATGAAAGCCTTCAAATATAGTATAACGAATCTCTCCACTTTGAACGGCTACTATCACATACCTGATCACCCCTCTTTTACTGTCCATTCCTATCAAAAAGAAAAAAAAGAAAAGTAACGATACTTGCAAACCATCGTACACAATTCATTGTAGCTTTTGCCCTTATCCAGCAATGGGCGTCAATGTTGGTTACTCACCAGCTGTTACTGACAGAAAAAGTGCGACTGGTGCCCTCTGCCCAGAAAGCCTGCCGCCAGCACTTTATTCCTCAGGTCATTGTGGCGAACGGCAATGCGAGTCTTCGCGTTTTCTTAAAAACGTCAACAGGTTCGATGTGCATGGTGTTCATATTCCGCCTCACGTATACAGTTTATACAAGCGCGAACATATATACAAGTATCTCACACAACGCGTTTTTGTCTTGCGCAGGAGTAATGCGCATCGGGCGTCCTCACAAAATATGCACGGCCTGGGCGTATACTTAACCAAGGTCTACCGAGACGGTCACCTGGGGTCAGCATTATCTATGCGTTGTAGCTGGCATCGACTGATTCCGAGCGTATCAATAGCGCAACTTTGTTCCCTTTCCTCTGGGCAAAAAAAAAAGGAGCATTGCCTTTACGGCACACGAGTGGCCGCCGCTCAGCTGGTCCCTGCATAACGGATCATCTTTGCCTCGTGCATAATATATAGGCCAACAGTAACATCCGTACCGTCTGTTCCTCTGCGTCTGTGATCACTCAAGCACGAGAAGCAGACGACGAGCTTCGCTACACGCATTCGTGGCCGCGCGCCTCGCTTCATAGCAGGAGCTTTTTATGATGATTTCGCAGCCGTTTCGGTGTTGTCTAGTGAGCGTCTCTACCCCGCCGCTGCAAAAAGTCCTTCAGTGCGCGCCGGCCATCACGTGTTGTGCCAAAGAGCGCACTGTAGCCCCTCTCACCATTCAACGGTTGTGCTGCAACACCGTCTGGCGTACCGCCTAGTATACCCATTACCAAGCCGGCAACCCTTAGAACTCTCGCCAAGCTATCCGCCGAACGTGTACAGCGGCGCTTGTCCGGTACGGCTGGAATCCCGGCCAGCCATGGATCGAGAGCGCTGCGTGACCGGGTTCCCCCCTCGTGCCCTGCACGCGCAAGGCGTAATTTCCTTCGGGTGCCTGCCTCAGGGTCTGCTTGCACGAACCGATGCATCGCTAGTTGCCTTCCACTGGGAAAGCCAAAAACTGTCAAGCGTGACGGACATTGAGCCCAACTCGTTAAAGTTTACAGGCTGGTTCACTTTTTCTAATATATGGGAGAAAACATAGACATGTTTTGATCCAGATGAAACGTGAACAATTGACAAATAATATTTATTGACCTTGGGCAGATAATTATTTTATAATTAAATTAATGTGGGTATTGTTAGATTATTTTGAAAATAAGGGCTTCATTGGTCAAGTTTGAAATAAAAAAATGATAAAGCTTCACAACTTCAGAGATTATTTGGCATCGGATTCCCTAAGCCACATTCATTGCATGCTCACACATTTGTTGACAAATAAATGCGTATTCGATGGCAATGTCCAGGTCTTGTTCGTGCAACCAGTGCCCAGTTCCCGAGTATACATTAACTGTGTACATACATCAATATTTAAAGCGCTTGCATCACAAAGTAGTGACCTTGCTCATTATCGATACTCACCACATGGCGGTCAACCGGAAGTGTCATTTTATAATGTATTACGTTTTTTCTCTTGTTCTACTGTGAAAAGAACTTCTTTTTTTTTCAATCACTGACACTAGACATATATTGATGAAATTTCTCCTTTTCGACGTCAAGAGACCAAACTGGTTTATGTTGATCCTGCTCTATTTATTTAAAGCCAGTTTGTTCGTCTTTTTTTGTTTGTGTGTGTCGTTGCGTATTGATGACTAACATGTGCTGAGCTAGGAGGAAGGGCGCTGAAACTATGATACAGCATTGTCCTTTTTAAGGCTCTTGTTTATAAGCTTTTGTTCAGGTGTGGCTTAATGTCCGTGCAAAACGGGGTTATGGCAAAGAACACGCAGTATACCGGCTGAAACTAAAGTTTAATCTACTGCTCTGAGTGTTTCTTACGTTTGTGTGTGTGCGTGTTGAGACGGTCTGAACCGAGTCACTGCATAAGACTCGTGACCGTAAATGGCTCCAGTTCAGACTAAATAGCCAAAAGTCACAATACGTCGACTACCGTTTCTATTACCACTAAATCAATTCTGTACGCGACGTCTTTGTGTTTCTCGTGTTCACCACGCTTTGTAATGGGCGTCGCCTGAACAATGTCCACTGTTAGTTCACACCTAAGAGCGATCTCATCTGTACAATGTTCGCTGTAAATAGCCCCTTCGTTTTTGTGTTATTTCTTTTTATGTACGCTATGGAATCTCTGTATGTATGCGCTGTATGTGAAGCTATCGAGTAATCGCCAGTATGTCGCGTCGTGCGTAGGTGTCGAGTCTCGTAAACTTTCGGTCCAGCTCCTGCGTATGAATCTTTCATAATCTCTCTCTCCTCTCTCTCTCCTTCTTGGCATGGCCAACTACTACTCTGCAAGCACAAAGAATTGTGAATATGCACGTGTGGCTTCGAGTTCCGACCTCCGTGTGTACTATATGCCTGTTGTTCTCCCGGCATTTCGTGGTGCGTATATATTGCCTGTTGTTCCCCACAGACGCTTGAAAATATTGCACCCGTTCAGCTCTAAAAGAAAGTGAAAAATAAAGAAAGAACAGCTTGAGCGCGCTCTTTTAAAAGCGTTCTCGTTCTACATGAAAGTCCTGTGCTCACGAAGAATGTACCATCCTCGGTTCTGGCCAACAGCGCTGCGATTTGTGAGCCCTGTTTCGCACAATGGCAAGGGAGTGTGGAATATATGGGGTCCGTGAAATCATTTTCTCAGCAACAGAACACTAGTCGGCTAACGCCGGTCCTGGAAAGAACAAGGGCGAAACATGCGTTGAACGTGACACAAGAAGGCAGCGCGTCCGCAACCACATCAATGTTAGTATTTAGAGCTGATCTCGGGTCTACAATTTTGGGGCGTTCCCTTTCCTATTGCCCTTCACTTTTCTAAGCTCTTTCGTCATATCTTGGCATACTCTAACAGTGCATGCTACCGCTCAAGCGCATGGGTGATATCGGTGAATGAAAGGAATGTCCACACCGCCAAATTTTTTTTTCCAAAAGACGTGCAAACTTGCCAGCTTACGTAACACGGATGAAACCACCATCGCCAGAAAAATGATTCACGGGACTGTTTTCTTTAGACATTGCGAAAAATTCAGTGTTTAATGAACCGTGATCCAGGGTGCTTTACTTTCAGTATTTCCTCTGAGAACACGAACGTGGGCTTCCCTCAATTCTACAAAATGCTTCTATGTCCCCTCTCACCAATCTGTTCGAGTACTCGCTTTGTGTTGAGTCGAACTTGCGTGCGACGGTTTCAGTGCATCAGAGGCGGAAACAAAATCTGTCTGAGCATTCAACGGTGACGTAATTCATGCTTAGCGCCAGTTGTGTCACATTTCTACTTATTTCATTCCTAAACATCACTTTACGTTGCCTGACAATTGTTAGACAGAAAAAAATTACTTTGCTTGTTGAATCCTCCTCTTTCGTCTGTCACCAATTACGTTCCGAGATCTATTAACTCACGCGCTTGAAACGTTACTCCACTTTTTCGATAAAGCGGAATATTGTGAAAGTAAGTAAATTAATTAAATGAGCGACCTCTTTGCCCTTGCCCTCTCAGTTAGCGTACAGTCGTTATATTGAAGATCTGCGATCACTGTTCTTGGAATCGGGTCAGTTTTCACTCGCGTCGTTCGACCTGTGCTAGTTGTCATATTCGTGAAGTAGTCCGCGTGGACAAGCCGTTAAAGCGAAGCCACCCGCAATTGAAAAACTACACTGACATTATTGAAGTGTAAGTCATCTTGAAGTAACAGGGTGACAGTATTTCTCGCCTCTGAAACTCAAAGTTTGAATCACACAATATTGATCTCTTCATTTCAATAACGCGATTCTCAAGGCCTTGTTTGCTTAGTTTTATTGTTCTGTACCCGACGTTTCACAGTGAAAATGCATGCAGCAAGCAGTGAAAACTCAAAACGTTCCCTCTCTCACTTTTTCTCGTAAGCTGCTCCATTGAACAGTTCGTTCAGCGTTCTCTTGCAATGAGACTGTTAAGCGAACGCACCACTACATTTTTTTTAACGATGCGACTCCATTTTCGAAACCTTCGGCGTGTTTCTTTTTTGAAATTCAAGCATAAACAAGTGCATAACCATTGTGAGCGATTTGTGTCATCTTCCGTTCATGGCTGCGCGTTTCAGAATTCAGGTCATCTGACTGGCGTGAAACTTTCTAACGATCCTTGTGAGCGTCGAACAGAAATGGGGTTGCCAGAGCCAATATTGAGGCTGGTAACGATAGAATTGCAGTGCATTCAGGGTTTGCGTACTCAGTGGTAACTATGATCAGACGCGAAGAGCGCTGAGACGCACTTTGCACGCGCTTAGCTTGTAGCTGCAAAAGCTTTGAATATGCTGGTATCGACCACTACGCAGGTAATTACTCCAAGAACGCAATGCAACCTGGCGATGTGAGACAAAAACATCTACGTTCCACGCGTTCTTTAGCCATTATGTATTAAAATATAAAGTCATCACGTTGGCATGCAAAACACAGTGACATCTGTCACACGGGAACGCCATAGAGGAGTGTGATCATTCACTGTCCGCACCAATGCACATGTGCTGCGCATGCGAAGTAAAAGAAAAGTGCTCCGTTCTTGAACGATAAGGCTCGATTTATTCCGAGCTTTGTACTACCACGTAGGTACAACTGATACTGGCCTGCTGTGTTTAATAAAGATTTTTCCCAAACTTTTTGTGTTTATTGTGTGTACTCTATTCAACGGACAAACCAGCGAGCCTTAGAGGGGTCACCTGCGATGATCGAACAATACGGTTAGTGCATTGGTGTACGACATGTTAGAACTAATGAATGTAGCCTGTTCTTAGTGTTTGCAACGGCTGCTTCAGAGCTTTACTCACAGACAAACACGTCAGAGAAATATTTCGTCTTTCCTGAACATGAAGGAGTCTAACAAAAATTGAGTGTTGGTCAAGTGCGACAGACTACCCTAATACATACAGAGAAAATTGATGACAAAGGCTATATGCTTAACTCTGCGGGGCACGACAATCTGCACGTGATTTGTATCTATAGGTAACTCCTGCAGAAGGAACCAAACCATCACCTGCCTAACCACCCATCGTCCTAGAGGGTCCAATATATTGTCCAAAAAGCGCTCGGCACCTAACCTCACGAGAAACTACACGAAAGCACGTTGACGATAACATGACCAGCATTATAAGCTCAATTATTTAAGCGATGCATCACCTATACAGCTTTTTCTTTATTTTTAATGGTGTAACTGCATATAGGAGCCAGCCGACACCGTCTGAAAGTCAAAAGACACAATTTTTCGCACCCCTCGTCACCGACGATGCTTTTTAGAGGCGAAGCAGCTTTTTCACTAGCCTTTGTAACGCTGTCCCTCCGCACTGGGGTGGTGCTAAGTAGGCTACGCCTTCCCTCGCAGTGTGCGCGCATGACGTCACTCTCTCCCTAGCCTGTTGCCGCTCGCCACGTGTCGTCCCACTCGCTTCACCCTAGCCACCTCTCGCAACGCTTGAGCCCACTCCTCACGTCGGCATCATCTCCTTACCCGCGCTTCTTCTCCATCTGTCGGCGAGAAGTCGCGGGTAGGCGTGCTGCGCGCGCTCGTGCGCCGTCGTCCGATCGAGCGAAGCCGATCACGTTCCCGAATGGCGATGTCACGCCTGGAACACCGATGAGGCGCGATCCAGGGAAGCCGAACGCAATCGTCGGCAGTGGAAAACCAACAACACCGACGAGGTGTGAGTCAAGAACGCCGATCGTGTTCGAGAATAGAGACGGCGCGCGGGACCGACGAGACGCGAACCGAGGAAGCCAAGCGCAAGCGTCTTCAACGCGTCCCTCCTCCCATGTCTTTGCGTTTCAAACAAGCGTTTACTTCAGTAAAGGCTACACCGAGTTTCGCTTCAAATCGTTCTTTCAGCACCCGCATCGACGCCCGTTTCTACCAGGTCAACGCCATGCTCACCGCTGCTGCTTCACATCCCGTCAGGGTTTCCTTCGGTGAGATGGTCCATAGTTTTTGCGAGTGTCGCGATACTCGGTGGTGCCACTTCCCACCACTCACGGTGCCCCTTTGGCTCGTGACGTATCGCTTTGGCATCGCGCTAGCGTCATGGAGTAATACTAGCGCTGTCATCAACATTTGTCCTTAGGACTCGCTAAAGGGTGGGTACGTGTTGTTCCCTCGCAGGAAGAAGAGCAAGAATTGAAAGCGCGTCAACACGCACTGAAGCGCGAATGGGGGTGAAAACGAAGTGAAGCCTCTGCCACGCAGCATGCAGCCTCGGCCGATTGCATAGCGGCGGCTTACTTAGCTGGGTTGCGCCAGATCGCAACTCTTTTTGCCACCATCCGCATAGGGACGCCATGTCAGCGGGAACCTCTCCCTGAGAACCATAGAGGGTGTGGTGAAAAACCCGCGGTACCCTCCCGCTTAGCCGTCTGAGTACCGAGGTCACTCACTTGTTGCACGTGGCGGACCTCGAGGAGGTGGGCAGGGACTTGATCAGAGGTCGCGGCTACAACTAGGCTGGCTTACATGGGTACGCCGCGGTGCACACACTTTCGAAGCTTGAATGGACCGGAAACTTTCCTGTCTGACGTGCGAGGACCCATTTCTATGGGCAGCGGCATCCACATACGCTAGATTACAGAGATACCCAAGCTCCTCCTGATAATGCAGCCTTGTTGTTCGGTCCACTCAAAAGGAAGGCTTTCCTTGTGCCAGTGCCTCTGAGTCATCAGATTACAATAACTTACCGGTCTCCGGGCCTTTCCGGCACCGTTGTGTTCGAATTACGCAAACCGTGATGTTAGCCTTCCTTGGATGCACACCCATGGCAGAGTGCATCAACGTCTAAGCATGTGAACTGTATTCTTTATAAGGTACCGCGCCCCCAGGCAATGTGTTACAGAGGCTCGCCACAAACCTCTGGCGTGTATCAACCAGATACCCATTCAAAGAACACACCCGCCACATAACCACCACAACACACCCGCCGCGAGCAAGTGGCCAAGGGTGCACAGCGTGCAGCCTCCACCGCTTGGTTAGCTGAATTCGACCTTAGCAGAGGTACGGCTTTGATCCTTAAATAAGCCCGCACTCCGCCGTCGCCGTCATCACCATCGAAGCTCCCTGTACTGGGCAAGCGCGTGGAGCAAAACAATAGGTGCGATCCCGCTGTACGGCGCAGCGGAAGCGCAGGCATGGTGGCAGATGTCTCGAACTGCGCTGCGCTTGCCGCACTCACTCGCTCAGTCGTTCCCGCCACTGAGCACAGCAGACGCTCTGCCCACCTGCTCCCCAGCCTACTTCCTTCTTGATAGCCAGCAGCGAGATCAGGCGCATAGTCATTTTCATCCCAATTTTAAAGAGCTTCGCTCATCGGTTGTATTCATTCACGCAACTGCAAGTTGTATATGTGAAGCGTCTTATGGTTTAATTATATGTGAGGTTTAACGTCCCGAAACCACCATATTATTATGAGAGACACCGTAGGGAAGTGCTCCGGAAATTTCGACCACCTAGGGTTCATTAACATGCACCCAAATATGAGACACGGGCCTATTTTCGCCTCCATCGAAAATGCAGCCGCCGCTCCCGGGATTCGATCCCGCGACAAAGCGTCTTATGGTCGAGCTCAATCCAGTGTGCGGTGTCATCACCCTTACAGTGCTTTCACGCCCCTCCCTCTCCATCCTTTCTTACGCTCCCCTCTCTCGCCTCGCGATACCGATGCATGCAGCGTCTGCTAGCCTACACTCGCTTCCCCTTTCTCTCCTCTTGACATCCCTCCCAGCGACATTTACACCCCCATTGCGCATGCGCGCTCCTTTCCCCTTCTCTCGTACGTGCCCTCCTGGCTCGCCTGGCACCGCCAGCGCTGGCAGCGTCTGAGCGCCAGCGATGAAAGCCGCGATGAGCGCCAGTGTCAACGCCGCCGCCAGTGTAAGCGCTAGCGCCCGCTGCTTTGCATCTACACACTGTTCCCTTTAGTTGAATTTTTAATATTTCTGCTATTTTAATACTTCTACTTTAGTGATTTTTATAGTTCTGCTATTGTACGTTACCGTTCCATTAGGTTCAATGCGACCTCCTCATTACTTATGCCCGAATATTTGGCTTATGAAAAAAGCTGGTTTGTACTGGTTGGTATATATATATATATATATATATATATATATATATATATATATATATATACATATATATATATATATATATATATATATATATATATATATATATATATATATATATATATATATATATATATATATATATATATATATATATATAGGTATGGGATATGGCACAACGGGAGCGTTGTCAACAAGGATAAATATATTTATTTCCCAACAGTTTCGGGAGGGGTCCTCCCTTCATCAGGAGATGAGTTATACTGACATGAACTTCCAAACTTCGTTGCTGCCGCGTCCCTCTCGCCTTGAAAGATGTTTGCGAGAGTGAGAGGGAACTAAAAAAGGGAAAAAAACAAAAAAAAACAAAAAGCGGGAGAAAAAAGACGAAAAAGAAAAAGAAACAAAAGCAAGAAAGTAAAAAAGAGGAAGAACCACTGTCAACACACTGATATTTATATATATATATATATATATATATATATATATATATATATATATATATATATATATATATATATATATATATATATATATATATATATATATATATATATATGGGAAAGAAGTGCGTAATGAAGGGCTCTTTTTTCCGTGTTTTGACACAATAATAATGAGATCAAACAGGTAATAATGCCAAGGAATGTATAGGGAAAGCTATCAGACCGAATGGTAATGTAAACGTGAAGAAAGAAAAGTGGGTGAAAAGATAACTTGCCATGGGCAGGAACCGGACCTGCGACCTTCGAATAACGCGTTCGATGCTCTACCAATGAGCTACCACAGCGGCCATCCTCCCAGCCACTTTATTGGGTATGCATATGAATATAAGCGTGGGAGTGTCAGTCAGTGCCACCAGTAGCCATGGTTGCGAGTGTGGCACACTCTTTATGAGCCTGTTTGGCGTCACGTAGCACGTGAACTTATTACGAGCTGGCAGCTGACCAACATTCCCTCGTAAACAACGTAAAGGCACCACGTCTGGCAGTATGAGACCTTCGTTAATGAATAAGGGAAAGAAGTGTATACTTAAGGGCTCGTTTTTCCGTGTTTGGACACAATAATGAGATCTAA
Source organism: Rhipicephalus microplus (assembly GCF_043290135.1). Taxonomy (NCBI): domain Eukaryota; kingdom Metazoa; phylum Arthropoda; class Arachnida; order Ixodida; family Ixodidae; genus Rhipicephalus; species Rhipicephalus microplus. Next base: position 39,732,919 of record NC_134710.1, on the reverse strand, counting down.
TAGGCAATAATGCCAAGGAAAGTATGGGGGAAGCTATCAGACCGAATGGTAATGTAAACGTGAAGAAAGAAAAGAGGGTGAAAAGATAACTTGCCGTGGGCAAGAACCGAACCTGCGACCTTCGATTAACGCGTTCGATGCTCTACCATTGAGCTACCACAGCGGCCATCCTCCCAGCCACTTTATTGGGTATATATGAAAGAAAGAAAAGAGGGTGAAAAGATAACTTGCCGTGGGCAGGAACCGAACCTGCGACCTTCGATTAACGCGTTCGATGCTCTACCATTGAGCTACCACAGCGGCCATCCTCCCAGCCACTTTATTGGGTATATATGAAAGAAAGAAAAGTAGGTGAAAGATAACTTGCCGTGGGCAGGAACCGAACCTGCGACCTTCGAATAACGCGTTCGATGCTCTACCATTGAGCTACCACAGCGGCCATCCTCCCAGCCACTTTATTGGGTATATATGAAAGAAAGAAAAGTGGGTGAAAGATAACTTGCCGTGGGCAAGAACCGAACCTGCGACCTTCGATTAACGCGTTCGATGCTCTACCATTGAGCTACCACAGCGGCCATCCTCCCAGCCACTTTATTGGGTATATATGAAAGAAAGAAAAGTAGGTGAAAGATAACTTGAAGTGGGCAAGAACCGAACCTGCGACCTTCGAATAACGCGTTCGATGCTCTACCATTGAGCTACCACAGCGGCCATCCTCCCAGCCACTTTATTGGGTATATATGAAAGAAAGAAAAGTGGGTGAAAGATAACTTGCCGTGGGCAGGAACCGAACCTGCGACCTTCGAATAACGCGTTCGATGCTCTACCATTGAGCTACCACAGCGGCCATCCTCCCAGCCACTTTATTGGGTATATATGAAAGAAAGAAAAGTAGGTGAAAGATAACTTGCCGTGGGCAGGAACCGAACCTGCGACCTTCGAATAACGCGTTCGATGCTCTACCATTGAGCTACCACAGCGGCCATCCTCCCAGCCACTTTATTGGGTATATATGAAAGAAAGAAAAGTAGGTGAAAGATAACTTGCCGTGGGCAGGAATCGAACCTGCGACCTTCGAATAACGCGTTCGATGCTCTACCATTGAGCTACCACAGCGGCCATCCTCCCAGCCACTTTATTGGGTATATATGAAAGAAAGAAAAGTAGGTGAAAGATAACTTGCCGTGGGCAGGAACCGAACCTGCGACCTTCGAATAACGCGTTCGATGCTCTACCAATGAGCTACCACAGCGGCCATCCTCCCAGCCACTTTATTGGGTATGCATATGAATATAAGCGTGGGAGTGTCAGTCAGTGCCACCAGTAGCCATGGTTGCGAGTGTGGCACACTCTTTATGAGCCTGTTTGGCGTCACGTAGCACGTGAACTTATTACGAGCTGGCAGCTGACCAACATTCCCTCGTAAACAACGTAAAGGCACCACGTCTGGCAGTATGAGACCTTCGTTAATGATTAAGGGAAAGAAGTGTATACTTAAGGGCTCGTTTTTCCGTGTTTGGACACAATAATGAGATCTAATAGGCAATAATGCCAAGGAAAGTATGGGGGAAGCTATCAGACCGAATGGTAATGTAAACGTGAAGAAAGAAAAGAGGGTGAAAAGATAACTTGCCGTGGGCAAGAACCGAACCTGCGACCTTCGATTAACGCGTTCGATGCTCTACCATTGAGCTACCACAGCGGCCATCCTCCCAGCCACTTTATTGGGTATATATACGAAAGAAAGAAAAGTAGGTGAAAGATAACTTGCCGTGGGCAGGAACCGAACCTGCGACCTTCGAATAACGCGTTCGATGCTCTACCATTGAGCTACCACAGCGGCCATCCTCCCAGCCACTTTATTGGGTATATATGAAAGAAAGAAAAGTAGGTGAAAGATAACTTGCCGTGGGCAGGAACCGAACCTGCGACCTTCGAATAACGCGTTCGATGCTCTACCATTGACCTACCACAGCGGCCATCCTCCCAGTCACTTTATTTGGTATATATGAAAGAAAGAAAAGTGGGTGAAAGATAACTTGCCGTGGGCAGGAACCGAACCTGTGACCTTCGAATAACGCGTTCGATGCTCTACCATTGAGCTACCTCAGCGGCCATCCTCCTAGCCACTTTATTGGGTGTATATGAAAGAAAGAAAAGTGGGTGAAAGGTAACTTGCCGTGGGCAGGAACCGAACCTGCGACCTTCGAATAACGCATTCGAAGCTCTACCACTGAGCTACCACGGCGGCCATCCTCCCAGCCACTTTATTGGGTATATATGAAAGAAAGAAAAGTGGGTGAAAGATAACTTGCCGTGGGCAGGAACCGAACCTGCGACCTTCGAATAACGCGTTCCATGCTCTACCATTGAGCTACCACAGCGGCCATCCTCCCAGCCACTTTATTGGGTGTATATGAAAGAAAAGTGGGTGAAAGGTAACTTGCCGTGGGCAGGAACCGAACCTGCGACTTTCGAATAACGCGTTCGATGCTCTACCACTGAGCTACCACGGCGGCCATGCTCCCAGCCACTTGATTGGTATATATGTGAATTTAAACTTGGGAGTGTCAGTCAGCGCCACTAGAAGCCGTGGTTGCGAGTGTGACACACTCTTTAAGAGCCTGTTTGCACTGTGCAGTGTCCGTCAATGCAGCAACAATAAATATTCCTGAAAACCATTTTCATGTCTTATTTGCATTTCTGAGGTGAGAAAAACAAATCACAGTACCACTGAAAAGTTTTTTTTACTGTTAGCGCCAGCTGTTCAAGATAGGAAAATCCAGGAACTTGCGATACATAGCCCCTGAGCTTGGCAGTTGTTGTACATCTTTAAGGCCACGTATTCAGCCAATACACTCAGGCCTGCTAGCCTATTTCTATGGACTTGAGTACGGCGTTTGAAAACGGTTCCAAAAAAACCCGAGCGCTTTCTATCGAAGCTTCTGAGTAACAAGCTATCAAATACAAGAATTTGTTGAGAATCTTTGGGTCACACAGATCACGGCGACGGCTTGACAGCATAGGGTTAATATACTGCTTGACAGATCCGAGGCGGGCCGCAGCCATTTTGACTGCATCAACAATGATGTTACGTACGTAGCGGAAGTCGCTGGCAGCCGTGCGCTGATTGGTTCTCCATTCGTCGACCCGCTTCCGGCGTTGGCGCCGGCGCTGCAGATATCTGAATCGTCCAGAAAGGGACGTTTCGGCCATTCTCACCGGCAACGTCGACGCCGTGTTACGCCGGCGTACAAAACGCCGGGAAAACGCCGCAAGAACGCTGCATATGTTTCGGGCTTTCGGCCACGACTGCGATGTACAATGACGAACTGTCCGAATGTCTCTGGCGAGCGAGTCTGACTGCTCCGTAGAGGTCTTGGCAGATACCGGCTGAGCTGCATCCTCATGCAACATCATTCTCGTCGCAGACGCTCATCAAGAAAGTCTGCCTACCGTAGCATGCTTGTAGCAAAACTCTTTCGGTGGAATCTACATTATTAGCAACCCCTAACAGAACCACACGCTCACTGCAAATACTACGCCAGAAAAGGAGGCTGTGGAAGAAGCATGACCATGATTTTTTAGAATAACTACTGCGGATAAGCTGCAAAGTGCAATGGTAGCACCACGCTCCACATCTCGCCCAGATGAGCTCCGAGAGCGTGACCATAAAATTTTGACGGTGATCAAGTCTTTCATCGATGTCATGCGCACCTTTGTAGGTGATATGAACACCCCACCAGCACGACGCACAGTGCAAGTATTGAATGCCCTGAGTTCAGTGCTTGCCAACCTTGTGTAGACACAATAGCTCGTCCGCCGCCTTCATACCATGAAGAAGAAGTGCGAAGTGCGACGGTTTTTCAGTGGAATGCCAGAGGACTGAAATTATGGATTTCATGTTTTCGTCAGTATGTTTTCTGCAACACGTTCCTTATATCAGATATGAACCAAGCCTATCAGAACCGATCAGGCTCTCCGGCTACGAAGCCTTCAATTCATGGACTTGTGGTGAACCCAGCAATGTAATTGTATATATCCGCTCAGATCTAACCTACATTCCGCAATTGGTGCAACCCCACAAAATAAATAAGTACGTGTGCCTCCGTGTTTAAAGCAGAAGGTAGCCTTTAAGCTTATCGGAGCTTACATCTCTCCATCTGTTCAGTTCGACGATGAAATACTGCATAGCATCTTGACAGCAACACCTGGTCCCTCGATTATCACTGGTGATTTCAATGCTCCTCACTTCCTTTGGGGTAGCATAGAAATTGATTCCAGGGGCCGCAAATTTGCTCAATTTGCCTTTCACCACAAACTTCACATTATGAATGACGGTAGTCCAACGTATATACCTGGTTTGAGTTATAGCACTAGTTTGGATTTGGCGCTTGTGTCACGGCAATTTACTCAAGAAGTGCGCTGGTTCACCGATATTAAGACTCATGGCAGTGGCCATATGCCAACGTATTTCAAGCTCAGTGGCTTAGCACATCCCTTTTCCTGAGTTCACAGAAAGGTTAATTGGACAATGTGCAACACAAAGGAGGATGAGGCATCCGAAAGTGTCACGTGTGGCCTGGAGGAGGTAATTGTAAATGTAATGAAAATGGTTAAGAGCACCATTGCGCACACATAAAAGCGCAAAGAGTTCTATCTGGAACTTGAGTGATTACGAACGATTCGAAGGCGGGCTTGGAGGCGGTGCAGGCGCACTAATTCAATTCATGACCTCAGAGATGCTCGACGTTTACTAAAGAAAATCCAACCTTGATTGGACAAGCTGGAGTGTCAAGGGTGGAAGAAATTTTGCGAATCACTCGATCCTCGCGAACCAATGTTCCTTATATGGCAAACTGTACGTGGCCTTCGCTCTACTCCACAACAACGACATCCCTTCAGCTCACTGGCTCTCCGACAAAGCCGCCTAAAGTTGACATTGCCGAAAATTTATGCGGGAGGACTGCGCAGGTAACGTGGTCACCATGAGTGACGAGGTGTTCGGCGATGCTGCTGTAGCGCGTGTCCATAAACTGAATGTGCTTTTCTCACTTGAGGAACTGGACGCGGACGCTACCTGCAGGCGTTCATCGTAACCTGGGCCACGTGGCATCAAGTATGCTGCTTTATGCCATCTTGGAGGACGGGGCCGAGACCTGCTACGGGAATGCTACAACCAGTCATGGACTGACGGTGTCGTTCCCGATAGCTGGAAATCCGGCTGCTTGGATACCAATCCTCAATCCTGGAAAGTCGCCGCTTGACCTCGCATCATACCGACCTATTACGCTGTTTAGCTGCGCGGGGAAATAATGAAAAGAATGGTCCTCATATGCCTCGAGTGATACCTAGAGCGCTACAATATACATCCAGAGGTTATGGCTGGTGTTCGACGAGGCCATTCTTCTATATACAATGTCATCGACCTTGTGACCTCTGTGACGCAACAGAAAACCCTCAAGCGCAAATTCGTTGCCAGGTTCCTCGCCATGAAAGGGGCGTACGATGGGAGTCATCATGGCACTGCGAAAATTATTGAGGAACGAGAATAGGGCAATAATAATTACTGATTCGCTCTTGGTATGCACAGCTCTTACAACTTCTCATACCTTTCGTGCCATCATGACGTTACGATCTTTAGTTCCGTCTCAGCTGAAGTACCTGAAATTAGTATGGGTAGCAGGTAACTGTGGGTTAACAATAATGAAATGGCCGACGCCTTAGCCCACTCATCGCTATAGCCTCTCCCAACAATTCTGGTTATCCTGGCGGTAGAATACTTCACCGCAATCAAGTTTAGAAGATCAGCTATCCACACAGATAGGATGGAAGCAGTAACCACGTGGACGGAATATAATCACCTAAAATATCCATGGAAATCGCTGTTGAGCCATTCTCGACAATCGGAAGAGATGATCACCAGATTTCGATGTCGTGTCCCCTATTAACCTTTTACTGGTACAGGGCTCGTCTGACGATATCACCGCTCTGCCAATTTTGTGGAGAGCTGGAAAACATCGCACATTACTTTTGTCAAGTGCAAGATATTCTCGTATCAGAACTCGACTTCTAATTACTCCTTTTACAAAAATAGGCTTGACCTTATCGGAGGAAAATGTTTTAAGCTTCGGTGCCTCAGGTTAGGATACTGCCACAAGGATGCCTTTGATGCCGTGTGTGATTTCATTATAACTACTCAGCGAGTACCATTTTAATCTTGTAATTTTAATTTTATGTCATTTCTTTAAGTTAAGGCGTAAGTTTTCAAAATTATTCCCGTCATGTTATTACGACAGTCTGAAATACAGGCTCAAAAGCATATTACTTGGAGGTAAATTGAATATTTTGCGTATTATTGCAATGTCATTTCTTTATTTTTGGTTTTAAATTTCATAGCTTACCTAAAATAACATTTAATAGTCTCTACGTTGCATTCTTCGCCAATACATAAAGTTTGTACGTGCCATGTATCTAGGGAAGCAAAGCAAAGGCAAAGCAAGAACGTGGTGCACGTTCAATGCAATATCCGAGTTTTCCAACAGTGCTGGGCTGCCGTCTTCGCTTTCCTCGAGAAAACGGTTTCGCTCTCTTCAATTTACCTTGTGCTGTCAGAAAAGATGCACGCCGTGAAATGTAGCCATGAAACATTTCACGCAAACGCTTTCGTGCAACTCCGTCGACGTACGTCGACACGGATTCGGGAAACAAGTTTATTTGTCAGTTTTTATTGAAACGCCAACAGCCCGTCTAATCCACGTCTAGTGCATGTCACTTGTTACAAATACTTGTGCATATGCACGTATACAGAGCAGCTGGAGAGTGTAATCAATGCACCTTCAGAAACATTTCACTTAAAGGAGCCTAAACGCGCTGCTTCGGGCCACCTCCCGAGTAGAACTCTCACTTTTCAGCAAGATCCGCGCACCGCACCAGAATCACCTGGCATCGCGATTGTCAAAATGGGCACATAAAAAAAAAACCGTCATCGCAGTGCTGCTAGTCAAGCGTTCGTACCAGTCTGACCGTGGTTTTTCCTTGCGTGTGCACAAGCCGGCTGTAATCACTTGCCACAACGTCACGCCCCGCGGTCACTGACTATAGGATTCAGCAAGAAGCGCATTCACTGTGTCACCGCACGAAAAAAACACATTCGGAGACTGGAATAGTTATAACTGGACGAACTATATACGATGTACGACTAGAGGTGTGCGCCGAGGTGGTCTGGACCGGCAGCGGCGTCGTCGGTGCACGCCGAGCAAAATATTCGGCGGCGGCGCACGGCCACTTTTTGTCGGTAATGGCGGTGCCAGCGGCGTGAAAACCGAAACTTGAATTTCAAAAAAAAAGGCTACTACATTGTGTCATTCTCTGCTTATTTAGCTGAAATTCAAGACTTTAAAGAGTGATACCTGAGATAATGTAAGAGGATATGTAAGAGTACAGGCAAACGTTCCCTGAGTGTTTTATTTTTCAGCATACATATTGAATAAATTTTCTTTCAGCACACCCAATTGGTTCACAAAGTTAACACTGTATCACAAGTAGGGACTCACGATGACATTTTCAGTAGGAACTCACGTATCACCTACAGGTCTGGTGGATCTGTAGACAGATATCACGCCAGCTGGAGAGACCATCTTCAATAATGCTTCAAGACTAATGTTAGTAGGAACACCGCGAACAATGCCCTTTGCGCAAGCAAGAAGAGGGGGGGGGGAATAAAAGCATGAACAGCAATGAACGCAAATCTCGTGGAGACCAGTAAGTCCGTTAAGCATTGATTATTTGAAGACCTGCATAGTATGCCAGTTTTGCCGAAGCGCCTCACCTCATGGATGTCCAGAAAATGCCAGCTTATGTTGCGAAGCTCTTCTTTAAACACCTCCGTTTCAGTCAACCGAATGGCTCCACCATCAGTGGACACAAGCGCGACAGGCAAACTGCATATACGCTGTTCTTGAGAAAACACTCCAGTGGTACCGATTCAGCAGGGCGACTGGCCGACCAGGGTGAGCCCTGCCAGGTACCGGAGACTGGCATTGATGGCTCCTGAAAAATCAGCAAAAAGAAGTTCTACAGCAGATAAAGAACCAAATGTGATAAGTGTGGCCCATTCCCTCTCACAGGAAGTGCAACCGAAAACCTTCAGCTGAGCGGCAGCTACTCGTCTTTCTCTACATTTCAAGTTGAAAAAGTATTTATTTTAAAATTGCACAAGAATGAGAAAAAACACTGGAACGAAATGAACAAGGGTCAGCGGGTTCAGGAACAATGAATGAAAAAAAACAATGCAGCCTAAGCCTCGGCATCGGCCTCTTGTTCGTCCTCGAACACTCCCTCCTCATCTGCGGTGGCCCCCTGGTAATGCTGGTACTCTGAGATCAGTACGTCCATGTTGTACTCTGCCTCCGTGAACTCCATCTCGTCCATGCCCTCGCCCGTGTACCAATGGAGGAAAGCCTTTCGGCGGAGCATGGCTGTGAATTGTTCAGAGATTCGCTTGAAGAGCTCTTGGATGGCAGTGCTGTTTCCGATGAATGTGGTGGACATCTTGAGCCCGCGAGGAGGAATGTCGCACACGGCCGTCTTGACGTTGTTCGGGATCCACTCGACGAAGTAGAGGGAGTTTTTCTGAACATTGAGCATCTGCTCGTCTACCTCTCGCATGCTCATGCGACCACGGAAGATGGCCGCCACCGTCAAGTAGCGTCCATGCCTTGGGTCACATGCTGCAATCGTGTTCTTAGCGTCGAACATTTGTTGTGTCAGCTCGCGTACGGTCAGGGCACGGTACTGCTGAGAGCCCCGAGCGGTGAGAGGGGCGAAGCCGGACATGAAGAAGTGCAGACGGGAAAATGGGATCATGTTGACTGCCAGCTTGCGCAGATCGCCATTCAGCTGGCCTGGGAACCTGAGGCAAGTAGTGACACCGGACATGGTTGCAGACACGAGGTGGTTTAGGTCTCCGTACGTGGGCGTGGTGAGCTTCAGTGTGCGGAAGCATATGTCGTACAGGGCCTCATTGTCGATGCAGATGGTCTCGTCTGTGTTGTCGATGAGCTGGTGAACGGAGAGGGTCGCGTTGTACGGCTCGACGACGGTGTCCGACACCTTGGGCGAGGGGACGATCGAGAAGGTATTCATTATTCGATCGGGGTACTCCTCGAGGATCTTAGAGATCAGCAATGTGCCCATACCTGAGCCAGCGCCGCCACCAAGCGAGTGCGTCAACTGGAATCCCTGCAGGCAATCGCAACACTCCGCCTCCTTCCGGACAACGTCCAGCACAGAGTCCAGGAGCTCGGCACCTTCAGTGTAGTGGCCCTTCGCCCAGTTATTTCCTGCACCATTCTGGCCAAAGACGAAGTTGTCGGGTCTGAAAAGCTGCCCAAAACGACCGGACCGCACGGAGTCTATGGTGCCAGGCTCGAGATCAACCAGGATCGCACGCGACACATATTTTCCTTCAGGAGCCTCGTTGTAGTAGACGTTCAGGCGCTGGAGCTGCTGGTCCGAGTCTCCATGGTAGCTGCCAGTGGGTTCAATGCCATGTTCGTCAGAGATTACTTCCCAGAATTTTGCTCCAACCTGGTTTCCGCACTGTCCTGCCTGAATGAGAACAATTTCTCGCATCTTCCAGTCCGGAAAATTTACGCAATTGAACTACTGCAGATGCTCGTCGCGGATTGTCCAGATTCTGTCACGAACCACGCGGCCCTCTTGTTCTTTAGTGCGGCAGCTGGCCAAGACAGACGCGACGCTACAGTTCTAAACTAGTACACATGCGCATATGACTGCAGCCGGATTCCCGCCGTCATCAAAGAGGCAATCGTAGCCAGGACATAAACAAAAGCGGAGAAGCGTTTCAGTTGGCGTCAAGCCAGTCTAGTTACCTGCATTGAGTAAGAGCCATCAGAAGAGGAGAAGAAGAAGAAGACCTAAGATCAGCATTCAACATAGAAAATATAACACCTATATCCTTAACTTCTAACGTGGTCAAACTAATAGAGGCGGTTCTGCACGGCAGGATCACAAGTTGCATAGAAACCAAGTCAATACTAAAACCCCAACAAATCGGCTTTAGATCCGATTGTTCATTCTGGTGTTCCCATGCAGACTTAGAGAGCCGAATACAGCTTGCTAAAATAACAAGACAATGTGTGGAACTAGTGACTCTTGACATTGCAAAAGACTATGATAGCATTGAACATTTGATTTTGCTGAACACACTGATGACTTTTAAACTTCCCACAGTACATGAAGGCGTGTTTAGCAGACTTTTTGACCTCACGGGTATTTTATTGTGTCAAGGATCGATGCTCGTCATCTAGATACAAACAGAATCGCAGAGTTCTCCGACGAGCAGTCCTTTCACCTTTTCTATTCAATATACTAATGAGTTCCATACCGAACTGCCAGGATATCAGTGTCTATGTATATGCTGATGATATAGCCTTCTTTTCTGCTGAGAATGATATTTATGCTCTACAGCAAAAATTACAAATATACTTGAACATGCTAGAAAGATGGCTGCAGTCAATATCAATGGCTTTAAATGTCAATAAGAGTGCTTTCTTGGCGTTTCCCATAGGCGGTTCCACTTCAATCGCAATTGTATATAATCAGAAACCCATTCCGCAAGTAGACTCTCTTATATATTTGGGTGTGTTGTACAATGAAAAACTTAACCGGAGTCCACATAAAGGGTACATTGCAGCTAAGGCTCAACGGGCTTTAGGCTTACTGCGAATAATGAGTAATCGCAAACTTTGTTTACGTAGAGACACCATATGTGTAAAACAGTGAGAATGTACGGTAGAACAATATTTCGCGATAAAATTGACACCATACTTGTGCTTTTATTGGTGCCATGCTTCGACGCATGGGCGAAATGGTGATTAATAGACTTGAATTAAGAGCGATTGGCCCTTCCTTGCAAAAGGTGCACTATTCTGGACTGTCATCAGTGTTTTCTTATTCCTGGCATCAATTGAAGGCCTTGAAAAGTGTTCCAGTTATTTTAATGAGGTGCTATTTCTGACCACTTCTTCTTTAGGGAAATAGTCACCCAACATCATTATTTCATGCATATTTTATTTCAAATGTACTGTGTTGGAGTGAACGGAGGACAAGATACTGTTGCGCTAAAATTGAAAAGAATCACTAAGATGCAAAAAGAAGTAGGCAAGTCAGCCTCTTACTTTTTATAATCGAGTTTTGTCATTGAACATCGTGTTTTTCTGTAAATGCAAACGCGAGCTATAAAACCTAGTTTTGAACGTAAACATCTACTATCCTATCTACTATCTCAGCTTGTTTAACTTGTTCATGATTCATGAAGAATCTCTCCTCTGAAATTAACTCGCAAGGTCAGGTTGACATGATACTCTTAGATTTTGCAAAAGCTTTTGATAAGGTGTCCCATGCTAAACTGTTGTTAAAAATAAATACTATCTTTAAAAACCCAAACCTAACGCAGTGGTTTTCCTCCTATTTCTCCAATCGCAAGCAGTATGTTCAAGTCAGCACGAAAAAATCTGCCCTTGCCAATGTTATTTCTGGAGTTCCCAAGGCAGTGTCTTGGGCCCCCTACTGTTTTTCATTTTTGTCAACGATTTACCTAAAGATATTACGGTCCCAAGTCTCAAGTACAACAGACAAAATAGAACTGGCAGAGCTTTCGAAGTTGATTAACAGGCGTAAGGTATCCGATGTAAGAAGGTATAACATGGAGAGAATTGAACACGCTCTGAAAAACGGAGGAAGTGTCAAAGCAGTGAAGAGGAAACTTGGGATAGGCAAAAATCGGATGTATGCACTAAGGGACAAAGAAGGCAAAATAACTACCAATATGGATATGATAGTTAAAATAGTGGGGGAGTTTTACAGAGATCTGTACAGTAGCCGAGACAACCACGACCTTAATACTATAAGAACTAGCAGTAACCCAGATGACACCCCACCAGTAATGATAGAAGAAGTCAGAAAAGCTTTGGAGAGCATGCAAAGAGGCAAAGCTGCTGGTGAGGATCAGGTAACATCATGTCTGCTGAAAGATGGAGGACAGATTGTGTTAGAAAAACTAGCCACTCTGTTTACGAAGTGTCTCCTGACGGGAAGAGTACCAGAGTCTTGGAAGAACGCTAACATCATCTTAATACATAAGAAAGGAGATGACAAGGACTTGAAGAATTACAGGCCGATTAGCTTGCTCTCTGTAGTATACAAGCTATTTACAAAGGTAATTGCTAACAGAGTAAAGAAAACATTAGAATTCAATCAACCAAAGGAACAAGCAGGATTTCGAACAGGCTACTCAACAATCGACCACATTCATACTATCAATCAGGTAATAGAGAAATGCTCAGAGTATAACCAACCACTATACATAGCCTTCATAGATTACGAGAAGGCGTTTGATTCAGTAGAAATATCAGCCGTCATGCAGACACTGCGGAATCAGGGCGTCGATAAAGCATATATAAACATCCTGGAAGAAATCTACAGGGGATCAACTGCTAGCATAGTGCTTCATAAAGAAAGCAACAGAATACCAATCAAGAAGGGTGTAAGGCAGGGGGACACAATCTCCCCAATGCTATTTACCGCGTGCTTACAGGAGGTTTTCAGAAGCCTAGACTGGGAACAGTTAGGGATAAGAGTTAATGGAGAGTACTTTAGTAACCTGCGCTTCGCCGATGACATTGCATTGCTGAGTAACTCAGGGGACGAATTGCAACTCATGATTACGGAGTTAGACAAGGAGAGCAGAAAGGTGGGTCTTAAAATGAATCTGCTGAAAACGAAAGTAATGTACAACAACCTCGGAAAAGAGCAGCGCTTCGAGATAGGTAATAGTGCACTTCAAGTTGTAAAAGACTATGTCTACTTAGGGCAGGTAATAACTGCGGAGCCGAACCACGAGATTGAAGTGACTAGAAGAATAAGAATGGGGTGGAGCACATTTGGCAAGCACTCTCAAATTATGACAGGTAGATTGCCACTATCCCTCAAGAGGAAGGTATATAACAGCTGTATCTTGCCGGTACTTAGCTACGGAGCAGAAACCTGGAGACTTACAAAGAAGGTTCAGCTTAAATTGAGGACGACGCAGCGAGCAATGGAAAGAAAAATGGTAGGCGTAACCTTAAGAGACAAGAAGAGAGCAGAGTGGATTAGGGAACAAACGGGGGTTAAGGATATCATAGCTGAAATCAATAAGAAGAAATGGACATGGGCCGGGCATGTAGCGCGTATAACCGCTGGTCGTTAAGGGTAACTGACTGGATTCCCAGAGAAGGCAAGCGGGTTAGGGGGAGACAGAAGGTTAGGTGGGCAGATGAGATTAAGAAGTTTGCGGGTATAAATTGGCAGCAGCAGGCACAGGACCAGGTTAACTGGCGGAACATGGGAGAGGCCTTTGTCCTGCAGTGGACGTAGTCAGGCTGATGATGATGATGATGATGATTATGGTCCCCATAAGGTTTTTTGCAGACAATTGCGTAATGTATAAAACAGTCAGGTCTCCTACCGATCAATCAGAACTAAATCTAAACCTCCAAAAAATACAAAACGGGTGCACCATTTGGCAGATGGATCTAAACGCCGCAAAAACAGTAACGATGACCGTAACTAGGAAAAAACGCATTCTAAATACGACGTACTCTATAAACGATCATGAGCTTGGCAGAGTAGAACAGCACAAATATTTGGGTTTATTAATAACTTCCGATCTACGACGGAATTTGCATGTAGACTCCGTTTGTGCTAAGGCTAACAAAGCGTTGTGGAGACTTCGGCGAAATCTGCACCATGCTAGCCCGGAAATCAAATGCTTGGCTTACAAGGCTCTCGTACGGCCAATTATGGAGTACGCAAAGGTGGTATGGGATCCGTACACAACAAGTAACCGCACTAAGCTAGATAGAATACAAAGATTGGCGTCACGTTTCATATTTAACAAATACCTGCAGCGCTGCCACTCCCCAACTCAGCTTTGCAAGCTGGCCCACCTTGAACCACTAGAACAAAGGACAGAGTATGAAAGACTTAAATTACTCTTTTTAATCATTAAAGAACAAGTAAAAATAGACAAATCGAAGTATATGTATATAAAAACTGGGGAAACGTCAAGGCACCGGCATAACATGTACATCCCCCCTCCCAGATCACACAACGATTGTTTTAAGTTCAGTTTCTTTCCGCGAGCGATCAGTGAGTGGAACAGGCTGCCGAACTCCACTGTCTTATCGGAATGTGTACCTTCTTTCTTGAAGGGCCTTAAGGATGTCGTGTATAAAGATGTATAGTTTATATTTTGCTTGTTCTATGTCCTCAAGAGCAGAGTGTTTTGGCTATTTCTTGTCATTTATTGTTATGTATAATAGAAGTTGTATAGGGAGTACCTATTTTTTGTATGTATATTGATTTTTTCCACCACTGTTATAGCCCGAATGGGGCTGACAGTATAATAAAATGAAAAATGAAATGAAAAAACACGATAAGAAACCAACTAAGACACACATAAAACATTTTGGGTGGGAGCATATTGGTTGTTTGGATTATGTCTGTTAGCGCAGTGCTGGTTTAATGAAAGAGGCTCACTTTGATTGAACAGTTAGAGTACTTGGCTCATTTTTGATTAGAAACTGCCTTTTTGAGGTCATGTTACAATATTGAATTGCCCCATTTCGATTATAACGGTTCTAGAAATTGAAGATACTTAGGTATGCTTTTCCAGTGTAATTTAGCTCAGTTTCGATTTCTACATCTGGCTCTTTTTTTTTAAGCACCTCATATGTATACGTACTATCGGCATCCAATGAAATGCGAACAGTGGTCAGTAAACAATCGTATAGTGCGCACCCTCCAGTTATCACGATTGATAGGCGCGCGGCAGCCCTATTCGCCATCGCTGCACATGTCCACGGTGATGCCTGGATGGGGCACGCTAGACCGTTGCTGACGCTTGCCGCTGGTCGCGTTTCAATTGACGCCGACAGTACGAATTTCTCTTGACGTTTCTCGCAATCATCACAAACGCGATCCAGCCCTCATTTCCCGAGCGCTGTTCATATTGATATCTTCCTCATTCGTTCTGTTTTGTTTTCTTTCTTCTGACTGCGAGCGCGTTGGCAATAACAGCATCGAGGTGCAGTCTGACTCCAATGATGTTGACGTCGTTTATGCAAGTGAGCCTCGCAGACATTCTGCGTCGGATTTCACACGTGTTCTGCCACTGTGCTGCAGCAAACTATGGGGCTTCATGACTTTGATCTCGTGTTTCATTTCTTCCAACTGGTGCCCTCGCATCTGCTCTTCGGACGCGTGCAGCATTCAAGGGCAGGTTCACTGCTGTGCGGCGACTCTTTTCACGTCTCTTCTATTCAAGTTCTCCAAAACGAAAACGTCCTGATTAAAAAAACAGCATTCGGCAATCGCACGCCTCGCGAATGCCACGCCTTGTTCGCAGAAAGAGCTGCTCGCCCTGTGAGAGCACGGAGATGGATGTAGACTCCCTGAAACGCAATCCTGCTTCCATGTCGAGGTCTTCGATACGAGGTTCAAAGTCTGCAACGACATCCATCGCGGCAATCATGAAAGCCGCGGCTGGCAGCCTATTAATTGCACGCGTGGTGACATGATGGCGCCTTCTAACTCGCTGAGAGCAACCAGATTCTTGACGACCTCCCTTCATCACTAAGTCTGAGGCGAGATAAATTAAGAAGGAGATAAACGGTATGCGTTTCATCTCCTCTGTGAACTTATCTTTTCTCACCAACGCAAAACTGCACGAATTCAATGCCCCTGCTCATTCCAGGTCAACCTAATGTTTCTCATTAGTGTTTCTTTAAGGTCTAACCTACTGTTCTTATCAGACGCCCAAGAAGGAGAGTTACACCACAAAAGATCTATACGCTTATGTTTTAGCCAGTACTTCGGGGGACAAGGTGGTCATGGACATCGACTTCACTGTCGGCCTCAGGCGGTAAGCTGTCACTGTAAAAAAAAAATACTCCGAGGTCGGAGTCAAGCTCTTGTCCTCTAGCGTCCCTCTTATACGAAGCAATTTTTACTCTGAACCTCCAAAGCAAAGTTTTTGCTCCGGCTGGCCGGAGGAAGGGCGTGGCGCACCCGGAGTACTTTTAACATATATTTCACTCCGGCCGACCTGAGCAATTCCTGGTGCCGCCGGAGTACTTTTTACTGGCTTTTTCCTCCAACTGGCTTGAGTGACTGCGCGCCACTTCCAGATCATTTTTCGCAAATTTTTCTCTGTGGCTATCCGGAGCTTTTTTGTGGTATCTCTATCCGGAGTGTTTCACAAATGCACTTATACTTCGTCTGGACAGGATTTCAGTGAGGTGAATCAGTATTTTTTCAAGTTGCTCCACAGTTTAGTTTTTTTTTTGTGCTGATCATTTCACGCATTGGTTAGATGAAAGAAGTCTCCATTCTCATGCAAGAACTGCAGAGTCACTGTGTATTTTTACACAAAGTTCTAGCAAAAGAAATTCAAGAAAACACTTAAGTTCTTATTGTTTGATTTATTCGAAATAATTCACGGTTTCTGGTTGATGAGCCAGCCCTTGGCAAATAAAGACAAGAAACAAACATGCAAAAAGCCACCAAAAATTAAAAAACAAGAAGACAGATAACATGAAATCAATATGCGCGACAAAGGAAGCGCGGCCACCGGGAACAACTCTTCACCATCCTCGAAGGACCATTCATCATATTCATTGACGACGCTGGGGTTCAGCTGATTGCTTCCTGCATAATTTAGCAAAAAATAGTTATACATGAGAACTGCAAGTCATGCGAAAGGCACGAAAACTGAGAACACTGAGGCCACGGACACTCAATAAATCCTATACAGTCTGCGAGTAGATGAGAACAACCAACTTCTAAAGCTGACCTCACACAGAGACAAAAAAAAAAATAAGACAGGATGAGCGTTCAATATCAAGAAGCACATCCCATGTACTCCAGTGTTAGACAGCCGCTACATGATAAAAACAAACCTACGTGACGCGAACAAAGTTCAAAACTGGCCAAATTTGTATTTATAAATCGACAGCGTCTGCCTTTTCTGAAACATTCAAAAGCAATTTTTTATTAAAATAATCGAATTTGGGTACTCTCGTAGATGGCATCAAAATTGCTCCTCCCGATCATTTCCCAATTTTATGAAATATTAATGCTGATTACAGTCGCATTTTAGTACGTGCTCATTGTCATACTTGTGGTAAAGTAGGCCCTTAATGTTTTCATGGTTGCAGCCTGTCTTTAAGGAAAAACCTAGCTTCATCTCGTTTGCAAAATAATTTTCTAGATAAGTCAGCATTTTTTTTGTTTTGTTTTTAATTTGCACTACCCGCTCTGTTTTGATACTTGTCGTAGGGAACATTTTTCAAAGTAGTTATTGCATGAGCACGTAGTTCCTCAAAACGAACAGCCTCAAGCACAGAATAAAGAAAATTTTCCTACAGCGCAACAAAATAAATAAGCAATAGAAGGTACGAACGTTACACCCCCTAAGCCAACTACATTTTCACATATACTGAGAGAGATAAGAGAAGGCTGACCAATTTACTCAACTTACAGGTCCGCGCAAACGTCCGTATGCAACGCAAGGTGATGCACGTAGACACGTCATGGCGCGCGCACCAGGCTTGCAGAAATTATCTTTTCCCCTCTTCTGTTCACAGGCAAGCGCTGTTGCATTGTCCAGGTCAAAAATACGTCTCAGCACTGTTCGTCAGAAAGAGATAGATGTGTTTTATTCTCAGAGAGGACATAAAGGCAGACATTTGAGCAATGTTCCTGTTTGATCGGAAAAACAAAACTCCCGTCTTCCGCAAAAAAAGTAAATAAATAAACGGCAGTCACAGCCAACAGCCATGGCAGCAGTACTGAAAAGAGAAAAAAAAAAGCAGCAGCAGGATAGTAATTTCTCTTGTCATCAACACAGCGAATACGGCTAGTTTTTAGAAAGGGTGTCCTAGCCTTTCTTACTTTCTTTCACTACCATATGTCCCCTCCGTCTTAGAATGTTGAGCCTAAAGCCCCTCCATCGCATCTACTGCCGCTTTTCAGCCAGCGCAAAACGCATGGTGGGTCGTTAGTTGAGCCGGGCTGCCAAATGGGTTAACTTCACAACCCCCCCCCCCCCGGTTCCACAGAAACGTCGAGCGCCCCATGACTGGTTCTCTTAAGCAACCCCTCCATTTTCTTCGCATTCCTCGTCCCTAGTCTCCTCAGTTCCTTTCGCCCCTCTCTTCCTTGTCCTAAAAGCACCACGTCCCCTGAAGCAAAGAGTCCAGTACACTTCTAGATTGATATCTCAGATACCACTTCTACAATCAAAATAACTTTTTCATCAATATGAGTGCGCGTATGCGTTCTAATCTGCAAATGCATGTAATCTGCACGTAATCTGTAAATGTCGTCGAAAGACGATAGTCTTGCGTGTGGAGAGAGTGCACAAAACATTTATTTGATGTTCTGCGCAAGAAAATTGGTGAATGGTATTCCGGGGGCGCTGCGTTAGAGTGCCTCGAGCGTGCAGCGGAGGCCAACGAACGCATCAAGTCACGTCACACGTGAGACATGAGCGTCATCTGGCAGTTTCTTTTGGAAAACAAAGCGCGTGGCCATGCGCGCCCATCTAAGAGGTGATAAGGTGTAGAACGCGAGGCGACGAGTAGGTGCCACCACCATCTCGTCTTAGCAAAGCGTTGGAAGCACACCCAGTTCCGTGCAAGCGTTGCATGGTAAGCGCAGCGTGATAAGCGCTACGGTCCTTAAAATTACTTATATATGCATTTTCTAATAAGAGATGCATATGCAGAATATATGCGTGTTGTTATGGGGCCCCAGACATGCGCAATAATTGCTTTTTAACTGACAATTGCACAAGCATGAACGCTCAACCTTGAGCAACATTGATGGTCGCTGCGGATGGGGTCGGCCGTTTCAAGTACCCGATGCCCGTAAGATTAGACAAACAGACAAATGTACAGACAGACAGACAGACAGACCAAAATTTTTGCGTCGAAGGTCCCCAAGAAAAACTATCGTCTTTAAAAAACGAAGGAGAAAAGTGCGATGAAGGGCGTGGTTCACTGGTGTGAGGTGTGCGGGAAGCGTGTTTCAGACGCCTGATCTACGGCAGCCGAGGGCGGAAATGTATGACCGAAGAGGGACAGCTCCTTTCGTAATGCGCGTGCATCATGTTATATGTCAAATATAAAGAACGTGGTTGTCTACAACCATTGTTCATAATGAAATTTGTGACTGGCGTCGCAAACGGCATTACAATATATGCGAGAACAGGATTTGCCGGAACGAATTTTTGAACACATCATTGGCATCATGTGATAAAAAACAGCAGGCACAGTTGGCAGGTTTTGTGTATGCGATAATTTGGAACAAAACCTTTTATGGTGATGTAGCCGAAAACGACAAGAACCGTTTACTCGCCTGCTTCTCTATTTCGTGTGGGTGCATCTAAATTGTAATCTTGGCACATTTCGTGTAAAGCGAAACGACAAGTGAACTGCTAGGTCCATTTCTTCAGGCACTTTTTTTGTAACCTTGTGGACTTTTAGTGTGTCGTACGATGTGTGGACGTGGCTAGACGGCTCATTCCCATGCTCAGAATGGTTTTTTGTCCATACAAAACAATATTATTGATCAAAAGAACCAAGAATCACTGTCATATATTACCATCCTAGGGGATTCCGAAATATATTTGCCATGGGCACCGTCCTATCTAGTTAAGCCACTGGGCAGGGGTTCTCATGCATGTTGTTCCAAGGGAACCCTGCTAAGAAAAGGCTCCCTTACTTAGCAGGATCACCCCCCCCCCCTCTTCCGCTTTTATGTCAGCATTTTTTAACCACACATGTTCACACAACATGTTCGCACTACATGTTCATACAACATGTTCACACAACATTCACGTGAAATGAATTCAACAGCAAGGGTATATAAAAATTTATTCACTGATACGCAATTGAAATCACTTTCCCTACACCAGCAAATGAATGCGTATCTCAGTCACACTCAGAGCTAGCCGCACGCAGGCTGCTGGTTCAGCCCATTTTTGTGCTTGTTTTTCGGATAGCCTAATGTGAAGAATGCCTGCTCTCAGGCATATGTTGTTGCAAATTGCAGCAGCACGTCCAGTGCCTTATCTTTAACACGTTTCTTCAAACGGGAAAAACACGCATGGGGGTAATAGGCCTCCGATTGCAATAGTTTAACCACGTGGCCAGTTTTTACAGTGTGGCTGGCTACAAGGTGCTGGTGGGAATTATTGCGCAGCTCGCGTGTTTCTGTTATGCACTGAGTGCTTATCGATACTTCGCCGTGAGCAATGGAGGTCATTAAATCTATCGCACCCCGCGGGTTCACCATCGAAGTGACTTGGCGAGTGCGGAACCCGGAGAAAATCATCAGTGGCTCACGGAACCCGGAGGTGGGCCCTGCGGAACCTTTAGGTTCACCTACTTTGAAAAAGCATGGCATAGAGGGTGCTCGCCTACTTCACAAAAAATCACCACTTATGGCATAGTGGGTATTATGCAAGCAATCTTGTGTATATATAAGTCACCCCAATGGATTTTAATTTGGGTTCTAGAACCACTGCCCCTCCTGCTTTCACTGCGACTAGGCTGTGTGCTCCGCATACGCCTATAGCGTTGTTTTTTCTTCTCATCAAGCTGGCTTCATATCTCCCTCTATTATATCAAATAATGCTAACAGAAAAAAATAAGCAACAGAGTAACAATTGCAAAGAGATAACATACGTTTTAATAGGCCTAAGAAAACACTGTCTCAGCCATAGGACCTTCAAAAAAGTAAAAGAAAAGCTGCTTCTATTTCTAACAATGCCGCCAGGCGTGCAAAGTATTTGTGTGTGTGTGTGTGTGTGTGTGTGTGTGTGTGTGTGTTTGTGTGTGTGTGTGTGTGTGTGTGTGTGTGTGTGTGTGTGTGTGTGTGTGTGTGTGTGTGTGTGTGTGTGTGTGTGTGTGTGTGTGTGTGTGTGCGTGTGCGTGTGCGTGTGCGTGTGCGCAAAAGTACTTCTAATTTTTTTCTTAATTTCTGTTTCACAGTAGCTCGAGGTTCCGCTGAAACACTCGGGGCTAATAATTGCGTTCACAATAAAATGGATCCCAGACATATAAAGAGACGTGAAAGCGTAAGGTGGTTCGAGTGGCGCGTCGAAGGAGCAACTCAGCTTAGTCAAGGTGACGGCCAACCTAATGGGTCGAAAAATCATGGTGTAGTCTGGAGGACACATCTCTTGGTGTCGATCTTTTTTTTTTCAAGAGGCTCCAACTAAGATAGAGGAACTTTAGCTCCAACAGGGATTCCATGTTCAGAATAAGCTTGTCCGCAGTTGTGTCCGATAGCAGACCTAGAACCTTCGTTAGAGGTGCTGCTGAGCTGGAGTCCAATCCATTAGCGATGTGTTGTCCGAACTCGTCATCACTAGTAGACCATTTCTGCAGCTTCATGCCGGCTTTGCTCAGGATTAGACTCACTTCTTGGTATAGATGCTAAACGCATCGTTTGAAGAACTAGCTCCTGTGATAAGATCATCGACGTAGAAGTTCTCAGCAAGTTGCACTGCCGTTGATCTCGGCGCAGAACCGATGTGATTGAAATGTTGTTGGAATGTGGCTGTCAAAAGGAAGGAATGAACTTGCCGTAGATCCAAATGGCACTTATCATCATCAACACAATATTCAACATCCTCCGCACTCCCACAGTAGTACCTGATGCTGAAGATAACTGAACGCACATATGAGTTCTCTGTACACAATGTTCATCAGTATTAGTACGAGTTCCATGTCAGTCCTGGTGGGATCATTCACTTTTACACCCTTGCCTGGTCCTCTGGCGGTGTTTACGACGCTTATTCCATATGCGTGCTTTTGAGTGTGTCGTCGTCGGTGAACTTTTTCTCGGGTTTCAATTGCAGGAAGATCCTTTATACAGACTCTCCCACGAGGTTCTGGTGTATCTGTTCCTCAGAAATTTTCGTCATTTTCTCACCTTGGCTGCATTCACCTTGGAAGCATCAGCCTTTTCGCTTGGTTTTGGTCTGTTCTCTCATTCGCCACAGCGAAGCTCTGTCTGCGTTCTTCGCTGATACAATATGTACCATCTGCAAGGCCTGGAATCTTAACGTCAGCAGCTTTCGGGGAGAAGAGCAGTTATAAGCAATACAAAGGTTTTGCTGCTGTGTCCTCGTGGTCTTTCTTCTGTTTCTTTTCGCTTAATAAACTGTCCTTGTTTTGCTTTCCCCAGCTGATTCCAAGCACGCCAGAGAGGGCTGTACAACACCATAATCCGTCAGACTCGTCATGCACTTAGCGTTAACATCTGGTGGTTTGTTTATCCTTTCGATAGTCGAAAGCGTTTCGCTTTTCGTATGTACAAATCTCTTCCACTCCGTAAACCTGAGTTACAGCTGCTGTCTTGTCATTGGCTTCACAGGTACAACACGTAGACGAGAATTCTGAAGTCGTGGAAGATGCCTTTACATTTGGAGGTTGTTTTTCGGTGTTGGGTTTTCGGTTTGCCGTTTCTGTCATACCCTGGTTTGTATGCTGCTGTTATATTTCTCTGTTTCTCCCGAGGCCAACTCATCTAACTTCTGCGCGACACGAGTGCTTTTCGGTACGTAATAGCTAGATGTTGGTACAATAGAAGAGCCCCCTTTTTTTTTCTTTTTGCGTCTGTTCTCATCCGTTCTTTTATTTTCAGGTGAGTTTGCCGACTTTTTAATGCGTCTTCGATTTTATACTCTGCTCTCACTCTCGCTCGAGTAATCTGGGGAACATAATCGTCTGCTTCCTCCATCTCAGCTTCCAAATTTCCAATGTGAACTGCATATTCTACCTTATCGATTTCTCAAGGAAGCTGCTTACTCGTTAGTCTAAATTCGGTGAAAATTCGTCACTCACTTATTGGGGGGCGATCCATGTGCACAAGGCATTCGATGTTTCCGATGGCTTGCGTGACGGCTTTGCGAACTTAAAGGGACACTAAAGGCCGCTATTAAGTCGACGTTCATTGTTGAAATAGCGGTCTATAAACCTTGTAGTGTTACTTTTGTGCCAAAGGGCCTATTTTGAAATAAAATCACGTTTTAGAGGCCCGCATCGGGTTAGCACATTTCAAATTACCCGCCTCAAGAAGCGGACACACCGGATCTACTGATGTCACTGTTGCCGTGCACGTTGCCCGGCTTTACTGCGCTATAGTAGCAGCAGACCGAAAGCAGCGGGAGCCACAGCAGCAACAACGGCCATTGATCAATTTCCAACCATTGGCTCTGAGATTGCAGATGGTTTTTGATTCAATTGGGCCCGCTAGATGGCACTGCCTGTCCCGTGTAAACAGTTCAGTTCAGGCTGTCAAGGTGGATGGACGTGTTTTTTGAGCGCTCCGGATCGACTGCGCAGATAAGTGTTTTTGCATGTTTTGAGCTTGTCTCTATAATTATAAGGCAGCGGTTGAAATCTTCGTAGCACTTATGTTATGGTACGGCTTTTTCGGGGGCCAGTCACCAGGTATTTATTATTTAGTGCGGGTGTGTGTGTTTGAATTTTTTTGTTGTTGTTTTTTTTTCTTTTGCCACCCCGTTGGGGAGGTGCGCGTACATTGAACACGCAAATTTTTGTAGTAGAGCTTGGACTTTCTTTTTTTTCGTAGTGCAGGGCTCGAGTTTAGTAATTATCGAGTATAGGAACAATTAGTGTCAGAAAGGCATGGTTAAAAAGACTGTAAAGTGTTCAGGATGTGGAGTGGGTTTGAAAGTGGACCCAAGCGTAGAAGCGGATGGAGAAGAGGCTGACGCGAAGTGTAGGCAATGTGAGGTCGAGGAAAAAATGGAGAAAATGATGGTTGCCCAGAGTGAACTGCTGATGAGAATCGCCAAACTCGAGACTGCGTTGGCGACAGAGCAAGAAAAAACGAGGGCAATGGGAGAAAGACTGAAGTCCGCCGAGGAAGTGATAGCGAAGCTGAACAAAGAAGCGACCTACCGAGAAAACAGTAGGGAACCGGCAACCAGAACGGTGGAGAAGGAAAAGCAAGCAAGCTTGGAAAAAACAGGTTTAGCCGGTTCAACTGTCGCAAGGCCCAGCTTCAGCGAGGTAGTGGTGGGGCAGGAAGGGAACAAAAGAGCCGGCGTCACAGGTGCAAGTAGCCCCCAGGTGCAGAACGCTCCAGCGGAAAAGTCACAGCATGTGATAATCGCCGGGGACTCAAATTTAAATCGATGCACAGAAGCCATCAAAGAGAGGGTAAGAGGTGACAAGAGGGTTGCAGTAGGGGCGTTCCCAGGACGCAAGCTGGAAGCAGTCATGAAGCAAGCGAGCGCAAAGCTCAAAACGACAGCTGATAGACGCAACCTCGTGATAATTTCAGGCGGTTTAAACGATGTTCTAAATGAAGATACAGCAGGACTAGCAGCCGCACTGGCGAAAGGCGTCGATGACATGCGCGCCACTTCTCCTAAGGTGCAGGTAGTGATATGCACGATACCGGAGGTACCGGTGCGTGATAGCAACCTGCAAAGAGCAGTGGTCAACGCAAACCAAGAGATATGGCGAATGAGTCGATAGAAAGGCTTTGAGGCGGTGGAAATAAACAGAGAGGTGCATAGGTGGGGGGGTTTTCAACGAGACAGAATTCACTTCGATGGGCGGCTAGGTCATGAGGTGGGTTGGCGACTTGCAGGACGCGCAGTAGCTTTTTTGGGGGGCAAGCGAGCCCTGCGGGGTGCAGGATAGCTAGTAACGAGGAAAACAACCAGGGAGACTCTTCGACAGGTGGTATGGACAGATACGATTCCAAAGTGGCACCAATATCCAAGATACGTAGAGTCCGGGGCATAAATAGACGTAGCCACGAGCGCCGAGCCAATTCAGACATAGGGTATATTAACATGCAGGGTGGTAGGAACAGGCTGAAGTGGGAAGAGATAGAAGAACAGCTAAGGGAAGAGAGGCCGATGGTATACGGTTTTGTAGAAACACATCTCAGGGACATGGAACAACCTCCGAACAATCCGGACTACGCGTGGGAGTATTGTAATAGAACAGAAGGCAGCAGAAAGGGGGGTGGTATTGGGGCATTCATTCATAAAAGTACAGACTGGCAAAGGGTCAAGCAGGAGTGCAAGGAACATTTATGGCTAAAAGGGAAAGTGGCAGGTCAAATGACACTCCTTGGTTTCGTGTACTTGTGGACGGGAGCAAAGGCCAGAGAGGAAAACCAGGCAATGGTAGAGTGTATATCAAAGGACATTCAGGAGTTAGGAAGAGAGTGCGAGATAATTATACTAGGAGACATGAATGCGCACATAGAAGATATAGATGGGTATACCGACCCGACAGGCAAAATGATCATGGATATGTGTGAAAGGCTTGATTTGATCATTTGCAACAGTACCGAGAAGTGTGAAGGGCAAATAACATGGGAGGTAGGAAGGCTTCAGTCGACGATAGATTATGCACTGATGTCACATAGGATGTATGATAAGCTCAGGGAAATGCACATAGATGAAGGTGGCTCCAGAAGTCTGGGTAGCGATCACAAACGTATCAAGCTAAGTTTTGGAAGAGCAGTGAAAGTGGGAAGGAGACAAGATGAGCAACTACAGGAAAATTTTTATCCAGAAAGGCAAATTGAAATAGCCACTAAACAAATTAAGAAAGTAATCACGGAGGATAATAAGACAGTGTGGACATACACGAATCTAATTAGACTCTTTGAGATAGAGCTTGCTAAGACGCGTGACAAGTCACCCCGGAAAAGAAGACACAAACCCAAAAGTTGGTGGGATGAGGAAGTTAAGAGAGCCATAGCAAAACGTCAAGAAGCCTCTAGGGAACACAGACATGCTAAACAGCGGGGTGAACCGACAGATGATGTGGAAAGAAAATGGGCAACCTTTCTAAGCTGTAGAAGGGATGCATCCCTTCTGATCAATGAAAAGATTAGAAGGAAGGGAGCTCAGTGGCTGGCAGAAGTACATAAAAAAGATAGAAAGGCAGCTGCGAAATTTTGGAACCATCTAAACTCCCTAAGAAATGAGACGAGCCTAGAGCAGAACTTTATAACTACAGCCCAAGGTGCTAGGCTAGAAGGGGACGAAGCTATTGAATATATAAGAACAAGGGTGACAGAAAAATTTCAACAAAGAAGTACTTTATGCACCACAATAGACAAAGACGAATCAAGTGGTGCAATGGCTCCATTTTCACAACAAGAGTGGGAAAGGGCTGAGAAAAGGGTTCCTAGTAGTACATCAACAGGCCCAGATGGCATTCCAATTAGGCTGATAAAAACATTAGGTCCGAAGTCTAAGCAGGCTCTGAGAGAGGCAGTGAGTACAATAATAATCGATGGTGAAGTTCCCGATGGATGGAAACTTAGCAGGATGAGCATGATCTATAAAGGAAAGGAGGACAAAGCTGACATAAACAACTACCGTCCTATAACAGTGACATCAGTGGTCTACAGGCTGGCGATGCAGATTATAAAGGAAAGACTGCAGGCGTGGATAGAGGATGAGGGGGTGCTCGGGGAACTGCAGAATGGGTTTCGGAAACACAGGAGGTTGGAAGACAATCTGTTCTCACTGACGCAGTGCATCGAAATAGCAGAAAAAGAACACAGGCCCCTGTGGCTAGCATTTTTGGATATCAAGGGAGCGTACGATAGCGTGGTTCAAGAGGAATTGTGGGGAATACTGGACACACTAGGCGAGGAACATGTAGTCACTAATCTTTTAAAGGGTGTCTATAAACGTAACAAGGTAGTTATAAAGTGGGAAAAACAGGTATCCAAGCCTGCAGAGGTAAAACGGGGGCTTAGGCAGGGGTGCCCCCTGTCACCTTTATTATTCATGATGTACCTACAAGGATTAGAGGCAAAATTAGAGGGAAGTGCACTGGGCTTCAACCTCTCTTTAGTCAAACAAGGAAAACTTATTGATCAGGCACTACCAGCATTAATGTACGCAGATGATATAGTGTTAATGGCCAACAACAAGGAAGATTTGCAGAGATTGATGGACATCTGCGGTAATGAGGGAGATAGGTTAGATTTTAGATTCAGTAGGGAAAAATCAGCAGTCATGATTTTCAATGACAGCGAAGGTAGTGAGCTTAGAATACAGGAGGTCACGCTAGAGATAACAGATAAATACAAATATTTGGGCGTATGGATAAGCAATGGGACCGAGTATCTGAGGGAACACGAAATATACGTGACGACTAAAGGTAACAGGAATGCAGCAGTCATGAAAAATAGGGCACTGTGGAATTACAATAGGTATGATGTTGTGAGAGGAATATGGAAAGGGGTCATGGTTCCTGGGCTGACGTTCAGCAATGCGGTCTTGTGCATGAGATCAGAAGTTCAAGCAAGATTAGAAATTAAGCAACGTGGAATAGGTAGGCTTGCTTTAGGAGCTCACGGGAATACACCAAATCAGGGAGTACAAGGTGATATGGGATGGACATCATTTGAGGGCAGGGAAGCTAGCAGCAAGATAAAATTTGAGAAGCGATTGAGAGAAATGGGGGAAGAGCGTTGGGCTAGGAAGGTTTTCCGCTACTTGTACATGAAGAATGTCGATACAAAATGGAGGAAGCGAACCAGGAAGTTGACTGGTAAATACTTAGAAAACAGCAGGTGGCCAAACCAAAAAGAACTATCGGTCAAGAAGAAAGTGAAGGAAACGGAGACTGACATGTGGAGAATGGGCATGATTAAGAAGTCCGCACTAGAGATCTATCGAACTTTTAAGCAGGAAATTGCCAAGGAAAGGATCTATGATAATACTCGGGGTAGTTCTCTACTGTTTGAGGCCAGGACGGGAGTACTGCGAACCAAGACATACCGGGCCAAATACGAAGGGGTCGACACAGTATGCAGTGCGTGTGGAGAGGAAGAAGAAACTGCCGAACACTTGATAATGTTCTGTAAAGGGCTTCACCCTATAGTTCAGGATGATGGCGCAGAGTTTTTCAAAGCACTGGGATTTAGGGACAGCGAGGGCAAAATATACTTTAAGCGGGTAGACTTAACTAGAAGGAGGTTATCTGATTGGTGGCTAAAGTCAAGGCACGAGTGAAAATTAAACCCTTCACTGCGAAGTACGAATCCTCAACTTCATTATTTAAAGGAAAAAAAAAAGATAGATGTAATGGTTAGTTCACTAAGTATCACGGCTAGGTGGCGTTAGCCGCCGCCCGATCTAAAGGGTACGGCCACATCCATCCATCCATCCATCCAAACAGGCCAAAATTGAATTTCCAAACCGCTCGCGCATTTCCCATAGTAACGTCCGGCGGTTCTTGTTTTCATGAACAGAAACTAACCAACAGCATTTTTATTATGCCTCTTTATTCACGGAAGGTCCTTTATTTAGTGCAGTTAGATCGATTACTAGTGATTAATATTAGGCAGTCCGTGTCATCGAGATCATTTTGAGAATGTACTATTGCGGCGCATGATCTCGTGCATTTACCTCAATTTCTCAGTAGTAGGGCACTGTTGATAGTATTGTCGTTTTAGATGTTGTCATGCATTAAGCTTTCACTCTGACGAAATTTGTTATTTGACTTAGGCGTCCCTTTAACTGCGCTATAGTGTACTAGAAGAGGGCAGTGGGCTTACTCCGCAGCTACTCTGACGCTTTTGGCGTCACATAAGAGAGATGGCGCCACAGGCATCTTCAATGGAAGCTTCACCTGCAGAAGCTGCTCGCCGATGGCCGCTCGTAAAAGTTGGAACGTGCATTTATACGATATTAAGTGTCAATACACTTTATAAGCCACCCCAAACCATCCACCGCCGTCGGCGGCGTCCGCAGTCTTCTCTCTATCTTTAAAAGAAAGAGGACTTGGCGGGCCGCAGCGCGACGCTCTACCGAATAAGCCACGGACGCGACGCTGATATCGGTGTCAGTAACGCGCCTTATACCCCCTCCCCCTTCGCTCTCCTCGCTCGCTGCAGCTGCGCGCGCACACCTCTCTCTCGCGCGCCCGCCTTCTTTCTCAGTCTCCCGTCGAGAGCGGGTCGTGCGATGGATGTCCCGGAGGCAACGCTACCATCAACAACGAGTGCAGTACAACCGAATGCCAGCACTGCACCCGTCGTTGGAGGTGACGGTACCGCGGTGGTTTCGCCGACGTTGGAAGACAAGGCGGCGCTGCGAAGGGCTCGTGAGACCGAACGTAAGCGGGCGAAGCGTGCAGCGGATGCCGAACTGCGTGCTCGCGAGGCCGAGTGCAAGCGGGCGAAGCGTGCAGCGGATGCCGAACTGCGCGCTCGCGAGGCCGAGGACAAGCGGGCGAAGCGTGCAGAGGATGCCGAACTTCGCGCTCGCGAGGCCGAGGACAAGCGGGCGAAGCGTGCAGCGGATGGTGAACTGCGCGCTCGCGAGGCCGAGGACAAGCGGGCGAAGCGTGCAGCGGATGGTGAACTGCGCGCTCGCGAGGCCGAGATGAGGCGTCAGCATCGAGCCGCGAACGCGGCCCAAGAAGCGGAACGACAACGCAAGCGTCAGGCGGAGAAGGGCGATGAAGGCCGGCGTCAAGACGCCGCTCGCAATCGTAAACGGCGAGTGGACGTTCCCGAAGCCGTTCCAGCCAGTGAACGTGCCGCGCGGGAAAGGGTGCGAGCCATGGACTTTGCTCGTCCGGACGCGTCGTGAAGTGTAAATAAATAATACTTCGTATATAATGTATCTGTGTACAAATGCTTCATGACAAACAACACTTAAATTCATTAATTACACTTTAATCATCATCATCAGTAATAAAACTTCCAAGCATTTCCCCGGGGGTGAACATGGTCAAGTGCGAATGCACGGGGTGATGCTATGAGGGGGAGTAAAGTTAAAATCCGTTGGCATTCGCCAGTGAGTTAACGTAAACTCGCCCGTGTGATCAAATTGCGATTCCCAGGAACCATTACACCATAAAGGCACCATAGTGTGATTAATAAATATAATAGTGCGAATTAATAAATACCCCTCATAGCATCACCCCGTTCATTCGCACTTAACCATGTTCACCCTCGGGGAAATGCTTGGGAATTTTTTGTAATAAACTTGCATGCTTTGACTGCCCTCTGATTATATTATGAGCTTTTGGTGCTCTCGCTTCACAGTGTTTTTCTTTTGCGATACAGCTTCCCGAAAATTAGTCCGATGGCAGCCGGCACAGTCTGTGCGTTCTCCTTTCTAGTGCGACGCAGTTAACACTTTGTGTGTGTGTGGGTGGGTTTCGGAGGGTGTGTGCTTGAGTTAGTTGAGTATTCCTGATAAGCACTACATTTGTTCAGGCCACATCGTGTTTCCTCGAATATAACACCTCGTCGAAATGGATGATGTATCCCACAAATTATATGGTTTGATACAGTGACCAAACGTACGGTTCATGCTGTGTAAACCGAACCTAAAAAGAATTCGCAACAAGATTAAGCCCGCCCTTTCACGACATATTTAGAAAGCAGTGCACGTTCACTTCCTAAAAAAGCTTTAACATTCAGGCGTGCTGGCTGGGTTTGCACCTTTATTATAAAGTGAAATTGTAGTGCTTACATAATTTTTTTCTGCTTCTGTTGTAGACCATGGCACAACAGTTTTCTTGGGATAATTAGTAATCATAATTATGCAGATACATCTATGTTAGACATATGTAGAGCAACTTAGTAAAAAACTAAATAAACATACACACGTAATTTCTGCTCCTGACACGAAGCTCTTATTTGCAAGAACTGAAGTACACCATCTAGCCACTGATTTACACACCTTATTCACTTCATGTGTGACGGCTCATCTTCAGCTGCTTGGCCCTCTGCCGCTTCCCTGCCTAATTGTCAGTGTTCAGTCCTTTCACATTGAATAAAGACGTGTGACAACGTAAAAATTAATTACTTTCGCTGTGAGGGTAGCTGCGTGCACACTGCAACCAACTTCAATCGAGAGTCTGCGCTGAACAATTGCCAGTATGTCCATAATGCTGTCAGAGTGCAGCTTACTCTGGCAAAAACATTCTGTGAAAATATCCTCGAGCTTTTTCTTGAAGCTGTACAGCTGACTTGAGGGATGAAGGAGGCCTCCTCGGTCACAAAAGTTGGTCAGCCGAACAAGTTGAAAACAGCCTCGGCGTGGAT
This sequence comes from Rhipicephalus microplus, assembly GCF_043290135.1. Lineage (NCBI taxonomy): Eukaryota > Metazoa > Arthropoda > Arachnida > Ixodida > Ixodidae > Rhipicephalus > Rhipicephalus microplus. The sequence continues at coordinate 39,701,698 of NC_134710.1, read as the reverse complement.
AATGGGTGAAGTATGCGCACTTTTTTTCCATCGTTAATATGCACAGACGCGGTTGCAAGTGGAGTTCGCAAACTGCGTTGGTGTCTTCTAGAAGCTTGTCCGCCCTGTCCTGGTTCTTCTCGCATTCTTTCGGCCTGTTTTCATCCTTCAGAACGCCAAACGATGACAGGTCCTGCTTACTCTTCACGAACACGTTGCCTGTTAGACACCCAAGCGCCTAACAGTGGTTTTGCCGTTGTCGCGGCATGGTTACAGTATGCACTGTAAAGCATACTGTCATCTTGCGTGGTGCGTAACACTCAAAGCTAACGGCAAAAACTCGGCGCAACAATGTCCACAGCCACACAACGTGGCTCAAACTCTGTTGCTCTGCAGGACTTGACCGGCTCACAACCGGCTCAGATGCAACGTCCCTCCGAAACTTCTTCCATTGATGACGATGCCAGCGCCGCCGCTTGTGCAACCAGAGAACCACAAACGTGTGACATTTCTGGAGCCACCCTCTGCATATCCTTGATCCGGTCCGTGTCGTAAACGTGACAAATTACTGGCCGTCCGCGTCAGAAGGCTCGGAGTCAACATGACATCCATCACAGAAGGCTCGCACAATGAATATTTTGGCATAATTCACATGTCATGTATAGGTCACCGGTAGGATTCGTCCTCACACATCAGCGTTACCCATGGCAGCTTCACCAAAGTCCTTGAGGCAACACAGATTCAGTCGAGAATACGTGAAATCCGCTCTATCTCGCCCATGAAAGTCCTGTTTCCCGGGTTTCGGCACCATAAAATGTAGAAGAAATGAAGCCTCCTCGTTAGTAAGATGAAAAATGGGCCACTAAAACAGTTGCAACCCGTCCATTCCTGGCCGTTCCTAATGTAAAGTCCGAGACATGCGCTAGTCACATCATCGTCCTTCTCTTCTTATCATATTTAACGGAGAGAACTTTAGAAATTATGCATTATCTAAGCACCAATATATCAGTAGCTTTTACGAGCAGTAAGGAGTGATTTACACCAGTGGAATCGGTTCCATTATCACTACCGAGATGGAACACCTCCCCCAAGATTTTAGTTCATTATCAACTGGAAAGTTTGCAGTACACACCTGCACCATGTTCCTTGTTATGTGCATTGTACCACTACACATGGTGGAAATAGGTCGATCAATCAGGATAGTGAGTTGGCAGTTAAATGCTCTTGTACATAGCAAAAAACAACTGAGGCAAATGAGCATGCTTGACTTGGTCTTTTATATATATTGTTTTACAACGAAAGCTGTTATGAGCTCACAAGACGGGTCACGTGCGCCGTAGTTGTCTGTCGTTGCCGCCGGTGTCCATAATAAATATCGCGCGAAATAAAAAAAACTAATTATATTAAAAACACTAAGGACACAGTGGGATTTAAACATGGGTCTTCTGCGTGCCAGCCTAGTATTCTACCACTGAGTCACGCCACTTTTTTTTTCTTTATTACCGGTTATTCCTGTGGTAAACACATCAGTATAGGTCGCTATGAACAATAATAAGCACAACAGAAGCGACGTCAAGACTGTTGCGAGACTATTAGTAGTTACAGTGCTTAAATTCCTTTAGCTTTACCAGGGGTTCAACCCTTAAAAGCTACTCATGAACGAAGTCTAGATGCTTGAGTATATAAACGCATTGAGCAATGCTTTCGCGGAAAAGCACGCGCGCAGGACGCCTGTCAGGATCACAGTAGAAACCGGCCGTTCTAGCCCGCCATAGACAATGGAGACCTAGCAGCATATAAGATCAAAAGGCAGTGCATCCTCATTTTTCATTGTTAAAAACCTGATACTCAGTGAATGTAAAGGAAGTTCCTTTTTTAAGAGTTCTCTGTAAAACATCCCTGAAGTAGACCCCTCCCCAGCAATAAAAAAAACGTGATCTATTGCTTCCGGATTTCGACAGATCAAACAGGCAGATAAAAAAAAAGAGTAAAAAAGGGAGGGGGGTGGGGGACTGAGCCTGTCGCATCTGTTCGTGCGACAAATAGCTAATAAGTTTATTTTCTTTCGTGATGTTCGACACCTCTTCTTGAGAACGGTAAGTCAGTTATGCTTTTGTCGTGTTTTGCCTAACTATGTGGTTAGCTCCGCAAGCATGCCCAGAGCCACGCGAGCTTTCTTTAAGGAAGTTGCGGACAGCGTCCGCTTTTAGTCAGTTCGGTTTTCCAATTAATACTTTGTTTTGGTCGGGCGAAAGAAATTGCATAAAAACATATGCAACACGATTTTTCCGGTTCCTATGTATAAATTAGGGCAAGGATTTTCTGAAGCATGTTAAGAAAATGCAAATTCAGCCAAGTGCAAAAAGCTTTTTTTTTTAATTTCATTCAGGCACGTAACTTGTAAAGACTTTTTTAGAAGATAGAGGATTTTACATTCTATGAGGTTCATACTGAGTCCCTTCACTGCTCAAAACTCTGCTGCAAAATGGCCTCAGGCAGGCTTGATGATGGGAAAGGAACCAGGTTATTATGAGCAATGAAGCATTTTATAACTGCAAAGGAACAACCAGGTATAGCACAATTCGAATTGTGTAACGAGTGGGCCACTAAATACCACAACCCATTAAAAAATCTCGGGCATATATCCATGTCTTCATCAGCCACATCATAAAAAAAATTTCACAAAATTCCTTGCAAGGATGTAGAGGGTACTGTGCTTCTCCGAAGAAAAACGAAGGATAGCATAGTGCGGTAAGGTTATTAGGGCAGTCTGGAATACAGGCTCAAAAGCATACTACTTGTAGTTAAATTGAATATTTTACATATTATTGCAATTTCATTTCTTTATTTTTTGTTTTAATTTTCATAGCTTACCTAAAATAACATTTAACAGTCTCTACGTTGCATTCTTGACCAATCCCCCAAAGTGGTTACGTGCCATGTATCTGGAAAGCGAAGCAAAGCAAAGAATGCCTCCCTAACACATACAATTGCGATAATTTATGGCATAGTAGGTACCTTGCAAGTATGCTTTTAGCAATTACCCAAAGAGTATTTAACAAAGGCTCTAAAAGGTCACTCTTCCAGTCATTGTTGTGACAGTGCTGCATGTTCCACACAAGCCTGGCAGTTTTTTTTTTAGCATATAAGAGCTCCATTTCTGGATGCACCACAAACCGCACTTCTACAGTGGTGCAAATGTGGTGGCTAGGTAACAAATAATGCCACTAACAAGAAAATATTCTCTGAAAGAATTTATTACAAGACAACAATAACAAAAAAGAAATTTAATACATGAACAATATAGTCTAAATATACTTCCACAATAAATAGTCTGACATAACCGGACATCAGTAGCCCAAAAAACATACAAGTCGAATTGAGAAAAGGAGCATCAGCAGAGAGAAAACGTACTATCATGTCCAAACACCGTGTACGCTGGAGACCGCCGACACATGAGGGAGGAAAATGCAGTAACCACACATCCACCCAGAGATTCATCTTAAAGACAAGTATACGGAATGTTGAGCCTGGTGCGTACTGATAATGCCGGGGCTGCAAGAAACATGGAAGAGTATAAGCTGTCAAGTACTATTAATAGCAATAATAAAAACTACAGAAGGCAGATAAGAGGCTCACAGAGCTCATAAAAGTAGCAACACCAACAATGAAGGCTGTACATTACCCCTTAAACATGAAAGCACACATCAAAAAAAGAGAAAGAGGCAATGACAAAAGTGTACTATCTACAGTATCATAATGATCGCACTCTTCTCTCACAGACTAACAGGGCAAAATAAATAGCAAGCCTTTCAGGCAACTGATTTGCAAAGAAACTACATACATGTAATACGGGAGCAATGCAGACACATATGAACAAGCAGTCTAGGAGACCAGAACACAGCACCCAACTAAGCTGGTTGCTCAGTCGTTCTCTATACAAATGTAATATCTTGACCCTCAAAAATACAATTCTACTGGTTTCTATCACAGCTTTTTCAGAGCAAACGGCATACAGGTGAGCTACCTTGCTCTTCACACAAAACAAGATTCCGACTGCAAACCAGCAGCTGCTTAGCTACAGTCTCCGCAAGAGCACAGTGTTGCAGACACTCAACCCACATTCCATATAAAACTGCCCCTCTACAACCCAATATGGGAAAGGCTTTTCTAAACATATAGGGCATATCAGAAAGAATAAAATGAACAAAAAGTGAAAGTTCAAAAGCCACACCCAGATGAGCAATTCGGACCATTTCCGCTGATAGCACAGACGTTACTTATGACCCGGGAATGAAAATACAGCTGAGAAATATTATTTATGCCCACAGACAGTAAGACACAGCCCAATATCACATGAACACTTCTCCTCAAAACACAAAAATTGGCTTAAGAATAATTACCTAAAATCAGAAATCACTGTCACAGTCACACAAACCTTTTTCAATGGGAGACAGTCAACCAGAAAAACCTGAATGGCAAGAGATGCAAATTCAAGTGTGCAACAGAGGCAAATTTGCATGCTTTGCCTTTCACAAGGCAAGCTACTGCACCTAACAAATGAAGCAGTAACCTGTTTCGCAGAAGACTAGAACTATCAAATAAAGCAACTGACTACAGAAGTTCCTTGCTTCGTTTCAGCAAGGTATCTACTTGAAATTTAGCTTCATTAAATCCACAATAGTGTCTGGCGTGTGAATCCTTATTCATGCTGGACAATTTCAGTTCAGTGCTGTCTGCCTACATGTCAACTTTCAACATCTCCTCTGAAGGACTCTCAGCCAAACTTGCGCATTTACAGCAGCTGTCAGCCAGCCACCAGCAAACCCAAATTTCCTCAGCAGCCACCTTATAGTTAGTGATATGGATACGGTGGCTCAATATTTTACCACTGGCCATTCATTAAGACCCCACATTGAATCACTAGACTTAACCAGCACTGGTTTCGTGGAAAGTCGACGAAGATTGCTTCATTGAAGCTAAACAGCATGTGGAAGGCCAAGAAGGCACTTTGCCAACAACAGTAGGTTCTAAAATTTCAATCCCAGTTACACATTTGTGAAGGAGGAGGTTGTATAGCGACGTCCAAACTATATCATTTGTCAAGCGTAGAATCAATAACAATTCAAATCTGCCTTGTGAGCCATTTATAGAATGAAAATTACTGAGAAAGGAACAGTGAAAAGAAACACTGAATCAGCTTAAACACACAAAATGTCTTTTAGAAACACTTTTTTTTTTAACTTTTAAAGGTGTGGCGACATCAACTTTGACGCTAGTGCATTCATTGATGCAAATGTTTCTTATTTATCTAGAAGTAGGATACACACCCCAACATTCACATATTCTCCCTAGGCAGTTTAGTATAGCCTTATTTAAAAGAATTACTTTCAGTTTCTGTAAGCTTCAATACATGAGCCCACAAAACTGACGCATGCAGTGTTGCATTGTCTGATCTAACACATACAAGTGAGCAAGTGTCCAGATGCCATCAAAACTCACTAAAACTCTCTATTAGAGGATATTAGCGCATACAGAATTCCGATATAAGCAGAGATCTTTTCGGAGTACCAGGTTAATGGACGATGATTCAGACATATTGTGATGCTTCGTGCAACCATTACCATAAATGTTTCCTTGTTTTTGCCGAGTTACTGTGGCGTAAAAATAGTGAAAAAAAGCAATGCATCAATAACTACATCACTGCCGAGAATTGAAATTGGCAGAAGAGTATAATACATGGCATTTCTGGATCAACCATTCTGTGCGGCAGGTGGCCGTACCTATCTCGTCTCACATTTACAGCTACGGCAACACTGCATGCTAAGGAAAAGTGTGCGTACAGATTAAAATTTGCAAGTGTCACCTTCCAAGGTTCGCATGATCATGCGAAGCACTTAGTAAGATGCGTGCAAGTTTGGCTAGTATGGTTATACAGCCAAGCCCCTTTATAAGAGACACTGATGTAAGAGACAAATGGGTATAAGAGACACCAGCGTGCCTACAGTAAAATACGGTTTGATAGGAAAATGTATACGTGGTACCATGCTTATAAGAGACATCTCATATAAAAGACCAGAATTGCTGCCTGGTGCATATCTCTTATGAAGTGGTTCAACTATACACCGCGAAAAAATGGGTGTAGGTTCACAGTCGAAGCTCTCTTGGCTTGCCTGGAGCAGCGGAACTGTGGGTTAGTCACCGTGCCTAGTACATCACTTTAATGTGGTCTGACATTGCTAAAACTTTTGCAACATTTCCTATGCAAGTGATGTCATGTCAGTCCTGCTATGGGTCTTGATCATGAGAAAGGTAGGAGCAGTTCAGCACCTTTTCGAAGCGAATAAAGAAACTATCTCCTCTACTTGTTGCCTGAAGATTGCAGCCAAAGAAAGCTTCTCAAATTATGAATGATCTCTCAATGAACATTCTTCTGAATTGTGATTCTTGTGAATAAAGATACTTCTTTTTTTTTCCATTGACATCGTTTCATGTTCACAGTCAAAGCATGTCTATTTTACATGACTGGAGAGTCATCCTTCTTGTTACATTCAAGTAAATAAGTGAACCTCAATTTTTTCAATGATTTTTGCGGTCCAACATTTAGCATTGGAAGTTGAATTGGATAATTTGAAGCGACGGTCAGCACAAGCCCAGTTACTTAGAAAACTTAGGGTGTCGTGTACCCATTCCGACCCCAATTTCGCCCCAAATCCGCAGAAATGACGGCCCTTAAGAACTGCAAGGCAATAAAGTGTAGCGATACGAATGAGTGACAGGCCAAGCATCCCAGCACGCTGCTGCCTGCAGAAAAAAAAAAGTGCTTCACTGGAACACAGCAATAACCCGTGGGCAACACGTTGCATGCTTCTCGCAACGTCAGCACATCATGATTTACCCATTTTTTTTAAATATAAACAAATGAATCAGCCTGTCTGATGGAATTCGCAGTGTATGCGAACTTACGATTTGTGCTTACTCCAGCAATTTGTGCACTTGCACTGGTGGCATAGTTCTTCCATGCAATGCCTACTCCGAAAATTCAGTTCGAAAACTTCAATGACATTTTTCAACCGAAAAACATAGCAAATTCTGTCACACTAAACATTATCAGTTTCTAGTTTTAAAAATTCAGCAGATCCCCACGTACCTGGGAATCGACGTTATACGAAGCCTGCGAAGGGAAGGTGACAGTGTTGGATTTTTTTTTTTTGAGCGACACGTCATGAAATGACGCCAAATATAAGTACAAATGTTGCACACAGACACATATGTTGAAGAGTTGCAGATGTTTATATAACCAGTTGTTTTCACTTGTGCAACGACGACAACGGGAACATGTGTCTTAACAACACCAGAAGCTGATATGAAGCGCTGATGCTAGCGAGGATGCTGGCCCTGGACACTGCTACATAAATCAACTTCAGCGCGTGGCAACTAATCATAATTGACGTTAACCCGACGTGACGGCTGTATCAAAGGAGTACATATGTAATGTTTATAAAATTGTGTAGGCAGCACTGCAACCACTATTGACATTTCATGAAGATTAGCATCTATTTGAAAAGTAGCTTCGAGACCTGGCGTAGCTCTGTGGTAAAATGCTTCATTGCCACGCAAAATGCTTGCGTTCGATTCCAGCTAGAACCCTGACATTTATTCTCTGCATTCGTGGGGTTGACGCTACCGATGTCGGGTACTTCTTAACGCTCGCGCCTTAAAATTGCTCCAGTATATTCTCGTCGTTCTTGGGCAGATAAGTGGCAAACACCTGCGCAAGTGTCAAACACCTGCGGCACATACCCGCATGCCAGAGGCACATACCCGCCCATGGGTATGTGCCACTGCTTGCCGGGAAGTGCGCAATGGGATTGTGACATTATTCATGTCTTGACCACGAAGGATTTTTTTTAATTGCTAGAGTAAAAATCATCGCCTAGGAGTGAAGTTGTGCCTTTGGCAAGATGGCAGCTGTGGCAGCCATCTTACTAGGCGCATGATAAAGTATCGCCGTTAAGCGATTAAGAACGGAGCGTATCCCTCACATGCCCAACGAGTGTAATGTGGAAACTTTTTCGGGTCACACAATGCTTCAAATGCGTCTTAATGTTACTTGTTTTCCTTAGTGAGCCTCTTAGTGGAGGCAAAGTTCTTGGGAAGTTCAGTCACCCATACTTGTTTTTTTCCGTTATTTCGTCAGAAACAACTATGCTGAACTATCTATTTATCTATTTATCTATTTATCTATCTATCTATCTATCTATCTATCTATCTATCTATCTAGCTAGCTAGCTAGCTACCTAGCTAAATGCCACAGCTGAATGCCACACCCTAGCACTTTGTCTTTGCATTCGGTTTGTTCCAATAAAATGAATATATGTACTTGTCATACATTTAGGTACTGAAGCTCACGTTGCTTCTGTTTGCTAAATCCCACAAAAACAAGGCAGCAGCTGAAAGTGGCACGCTGTGAGGCTGAACACCCTTCGTGGTAATGTTACCAACAACAGCAAAGTTTCTCAATAGAGCTTCACTAATTAACCTAGCCAGTACATCATCTGCTAAACTTACTACAGCCAGATCAACCACACCCATGACAACAGCCTCGCACATGTTCACTCAATGCCATGAGCAAAGATCATGACTAGGCCCGGCTCAAGCACCATATCGTCATTCATATGCTGATTCTCACACGCTACCACTACAACAGCCTGCTTGCCCGGGATGCGCTTGCAGACGTAGGCCTCGTAATGACGTCTATTCATTTGGCGTGTTTCAAGTGTGCTTAGCCCTGGAGGCCAGCGGCGTTCATGAGCATTCTCAATAAGCATCTGCAGGATGTGCTGGGGGCAGCCACTGTCAGTCAGGGCACGCTTTACCATGGCTTGAAGCACTGCATCCGGTGTGGAAATCATGCTGCCCCAGCGTGTGACTCGTGCTCGCTGCAGCTTACCTGCCCACCTGCACACACATAGAAATTAAGAATGAAAAAGCATGCAGACGCTCTAAAAATTTTTGTGTGCACTTGTTGTTTGCATCGTGCAACATCCTCATTGCTAATAAAGGCCCTGCATTTAGCACTGTAGAGTCATTTTACTAAATGAAGTGCCCTGTATTCTTTTTTTTTCTTTTAGAAAAAGAAAAAAATGTAAGTAGAAAGCACCAATCTATCCAAACTCGCCCTTATATTTTGAACCCTCTACTAATTACCTTCAAGATGCGATTAAATTGTGTGAAGATGCACACAGACAGCTATGCACTGCTAGACCAAGCTGGGGGGAGTGTGCACACACCAGCATGCCCACTACGCAACTTGGTCAGCACACTTATTGAGACTGACAAGAAAGCACATAGTTCGAACATTTCATGGCAGGGCTTTAGGCTTAACTATGACAGCAGTGGTGACCACAATCAATAGTTACAGTAATGATGGTGATGGGAGGATAGAAGGGACAAAGGATGGAAGGGAGGGAGCATTCCACAATGGAGTACGCCTCTGTAAGCATTAGTAAAAAACCCGCGATTACGTAATCCCGAGGGAATGAAATTCTCGCTGCAAAGAAATATTTTCAGAGCACCAGCAAATGGCCATAGGAGTAAATGCACTTCGTAATTCGAGAATACACAACATTATTCTACCACAGTTCCTTATTAAGGAAACTTTTCAAATGGGAGTGCACAAATAATCTAAGCTAGTAACATTACCTGCATTCAAAAACTGCTCAAATGTATTCGTGGTACACTTAAATTGTGCAAAATTATCACTGAAGTGCAAATTAAGCAGCCACTGCCATCATGGTTAAAAAAAAGAGAGAGAGAGCCATGATAATGATGGTTTACCCAACGGTAAGGGTGACTGCACAATTTCCAGACTGTGCCGACCAAAAATGCATTTAATTAGCAGTACCAGCTGCTACATATTATTGCGATAGCAATTATATGGCACATGGCACTCGACTGGATCTCGCCGCAACGCCGTGGGCATCGGCGTCGATGTCATGCACCATATATGTATCTATATATATGAACACGCAAGAAAGAAAAAAATCCAGCAAAAAACACTCCGGCACACGAAATCGAATGTGGGACCTCTGCGTCCTGAAAGCAAGGCGTTAACCACTGAATCACCCCGGAGCACATCTTTCACCCTTCGAACGGCAAGCTACTTATATCTACCACTTACCGCTGCTCACGAGCACCTCCGGGGGGAATTGTGTTTTCAGCGTCACCAGCAAGAAGGTGATGAGCGCACGTAACCACATCGCACGGCAGCGCCCGCTCTAATCTCCTATGCGTACTTTGTCCGGCTTACAGAAGGGGAGCTAGGCTCCCTTCACACCCTTATCTTGCGGTGGCGAGGAGGGGAAGGTCGTACGCCTTGGCTAGCCTAGGGCTTTACCTGGAACGACTCTGCTGCAGTTACCGGGTGCAAAAAGGTCACTGCAATCATTGCAGTCTCCGTTTGCGAAAAGTAGGCACATTTAAGACACAGCAAAGTAACAAATGAGTCGCTTATTTGCATGCATTGGTACCTGTGAGTACGTTTTGTGCATAATTTGTGTTAGGAATGCGGGGCAAGTTTCGCTCTGCTTTCTATTCTGCGCTTGACCTTTCAATTTGTTGCTATCGCGTTCATTGCTTTGCCTTTCCGGCAAAGCTGTGACTTTCTTAAAAACAAACCCCGAATATCTGCGGTGACTTTTCAGTGGGAACATGTAGATATTTTAATGATCCGACACAGAAATACGTGCTTGTTACGCTGATTCGTAATCATGGACTACGCTGCTAAATCCACCTCCACATGAAGTTTCGTTCGTTGGCTTGGTTGGCTTCGCATACCCATTGCGGCCGCACTTAGTATGACACGGTCACGTGTGTGCTTGGTGTACTGTCTGTAGCGATTCACAGTCTGATTTTTCTGCCTGCAAGATGCTGCATCTAATGAAGAAGTAGAAGTTCATCACACTTGTTGACAGTGCAGAGCCACTGCCACTGAACAGTGCATGAGGCCAACTTTGTGCCACGGCAAATAAAATTCCCGATGGCCTTAGCATCGATGAGTTCATTTTGCGCAGATGAAGACGTTATTCTGCACAAAGAAATGACCAATGAAGCCATCATCACTTACGTGCGCAAGGCGGACGATCCTGATGATCCGAGACCAGAACAGTTAGAAAAAAAAAAAACACCCTGCACAAGGGTGCAACAAGGTACATGGGCTTGAGAGCAGGCAAAAGTGCCTTTTCAGGGTTAATGCTTGTATACACAACTAAAATTCAAAGGTTTTCAAGGAAGGAACTCACTGACTGTTAGAATACCAATTTACACATGTTCAGGGGAAGATGGAGGATTTAAATAACTAGATTTCATCACGCAAGGCTAATTTCGCTAGACGTTTTTTTTTTTCTAGACAACCTTCAATCATAGTTTCTTTAAGTTGCATGGAAAAGCACTTTTAATATGCCACCAAGTGACAACATTTATTCAGATATGGAAAACTAAGAAAACCATCAACTTGCGAGGGCAGGCAGGCTTTCTTCTGGGAGAGGGTGAATTGGCCAACGCCCTCAATATATGATGCACCCGCCACACTTGCATCGTCTCGCGATGCCTCATTCGCTTGTGTCAAACCAAACTTCAACTCTTAAATTTCTTTTTCTATTTTCTTCTCCACGAGCGTTCGTTCATGCTATTCACGTGCTCGTTTGTCTTCCCTTTCCTGTTGTTGCTGAAGGTTAGTAAAAAAAACTCTATCGTCTCCTCCTTGTTCATGCCCAAGTCTTTGGCCACGGCCGCCAACTTCTCCCAATCCATCTTTGCCATCCCTCACGATAAGTGACTGGGCCTGATGCAAACATCCTGGCACAGACTCGCCACTTATTTGTCACGATCATCTCGGGAGTGCTTGCGATACTGGATCAGATCGGGAGAGAGTGGGATGGGCACAGGAAACCGTGATACGATGACCAACAAACTTTATAAAAAATAAATAAAATAAAAATGTTAATGACACTGAACAAGAGAAACAAACCCCTATTTACATTAACAAATCTTAGATCACACCCAGCACTGAAACTAGCCAAACAGAGTGTCTTAGCTAGGCTTAGATACGTCTCTTCAACTCAGTCTGGCCACTATAGGCTTTGCGGTACTATAATGTTCTTACAGTTCGATCGTCGTTTGTCATGCTGACTCGATGTTCCTGTCGCGTCAATCTCTCGACAAGACCGCCGTCGATGTCCTCAGCAGGCGCCCAAGCTCATCTTCAGTTACCTTCCTCCAGCCTGTCGCTATTCCTCGTCACGTTTGTCCTCAGTAGTTTTCGCCGTCCCCGCTCAGCCGAGGTTAGGCCTAACCAGGCCTAGGTTCCTTGCTTCGGGACTCCACAGGACGGACTCCTTTTTGCCTGTACTGTAGTCTGCAGCCGTCCTGCCGAAAAGAGAAGGGCTGCTGGCGATCCCGGAACTACAGTGCCAAGGAGCGGCAAGTCCGGGCAGCCTCGCTAGAAGCCTTCCAAAGTCGACGGCCACTACCCTGGCCTTGCGTGCCGCCGCTTCCGGAACCAAGTACCAGCCACCTTCTTCGAGGGTGCACGCTTGCTCCTTCCTCAATCTTCTTCGTCCGGAGCCCCACAGAACAGTCCCTTGTTCCTCTTTCATAGTTAACCATCACCACTCAGGTCGCATGCCACGTGCCCCTATCTTGCCAATCCTCTGCATCGACGTTGCTGGTGCAAGTGCCCTCGGATGACTTTTTCTTCTTGTGCAACGCCACTGCTCTTTCACGTTTGGCACCCGCCTCGTGCCTCTCCTTTACTCATCGCAAGCAGCCATCAGTGGGCAGCACATACAATTCTACGTGCTGTGCTTTCATAACAGAGACTTTGCTAAAACTAAAAGTGTTACTCACTCTGGAGTAGTTGTACTCTCTCACAGCAGCATTTTGTAGTGTTACGCGAGATCAGATCCAAAATTTGTTGGACTTTGGCAAAATGAACTAAAATACGCTCAAACCTCAATATAACAAGCACAAATTGTAATGAAATGTCGGTTATAACGAAGTAAATAAAAGATAGCCTAGCAATAGCTATAGTGTCGGAAATAATTTTTATAACAACTTTTTGGTATAATAAACTTTTCTTGTAAGATGCAAATTTGTTATAATGAGGTCTGAGTGTATGCGTGTGCACTCAACGAGCAGTACTCGGCACCCGTCTTTTCTAGGTTGTTTCGAGAACTGGACACTACACCTGCTTCTTTTGAGCACTCTTTTTTTCTTTGAACACTGCCATTAAGTTATAAAAACATTCCCAGTTTCCTGGAAATGGCAAAACAAAGAATGTGACAGCAACAAATCATACTGTTATACAAAGTAAGGCTGGCATCTAACTTTTTTGAATCCGATATCGCATACCTTAACAAAACACTGGTATAAGAGAAGCCAGCAGCTCCAGGGACAGATACTCTTTCCACAGTCTCTTCACATTAAAGGAGCACAGAGAAAGTTTACTCATGTCAAAATTTTTGCGTCAATGAGTAGCTATCAAACCATAGTAGCAATTCACGACTTATAATGCAACTGAGGGACAAATAATTATCACTTTTATTGATTGATATCACTGGTTTCTAACACAATTCAAAACAACCAGCAATCCTGCCATTTTTAGCGCTGGGAGTGCTACCAGTGGCGCTACCTTGCGGTCACCTCCAGACCGCGCCAAAGCTGACCACTTCTCCACAAAAAAGAGTTGCGTCAGGCCATGCTGCTCCGCAAGCATTTTGTCTGCTAGGCACACACATTCAGTCATGCCTTGTCCCCTGCATTGCTGTCGTCGCCTTACAAAATGTCAACTAGGGCCAAATACGACAGTCTGGAACTTGATATCGCCGCTATTCGTGACGTCCCAAATCAACTCTTTGCAGAACAGCGATTCCAAAATGAATTCCATTCCAAGCAACAATGAGGAGGTGCCTGAGAACGCATGCTTCGGCCATGCTCGCTCGTGCATCTAAATTAGCTATACAGTAGAACCTGGTTATAACGAAGCAGGATATAACAAAATAATGAATATAATGAAGCAATCATAATTCCCTTTGAAATTCCCATAGATTCCTATGTTTTCAAATTCTCGTTTTAACAAAGCTAAAATTTTCTCACAATGAATATACTAAACCATTTTAATCTACGACGGGCATTTACTGATCATTTTATATTCGTCAAGTCAATGACTTCAAGCGCCCGGCGGTTTACGTCCCAACACAGATGCGGTAATTCAAAACTCGCGCCTCGTGCTTTACGGGAGCTGCGTGCCAACACGCCAAATGGTGCGCATCTCCAAGCATCCCCTTTTCTCCGGAGCATTTGCATCCGCCCGCTCTTCTGCATGGTGGGACCGGCAACATATGCAAGCATGCGCTTCACGCAGTCTCCCCTCTCCTGTAGAGCTCGTGGACCCGCCCACTCTTCTGCTGCGTGCTGGCAATGACTGGCAAACATGCGCGTCACGTGACCTTCCCGCCTCCCCTGCATGCCCGCATCTCCTTGCTCCTTTCTCCCATACAATGAGTAGAATCCTTGCACCTGCCCGCTATTTTGCTGTGCGCTGGTTAAACTTGGCTCAACTTCAGTTGCTGCTCGTCATTCGCTCCGTGTGCGTGTCTCTCACTACACAAGAGACAGACGACAACAATGGCAAACGAAAGCGCAAAACATTCACAATTGAGCAAAAAGCGGTGATGTTGAAAACCGTCTAGTCCAGCGTCAAGAAGAAAAAAGTGGCCGAGGATTTGAGTGTAGCATTCAGCACGCTGTGACGATTTTGAACAGCAGCGAAGCTGTCACTGGTGCTGTCACACATCGCGCCAAAGGAGATAGGAAGCTGCGAGCCCCCGCCTTCGAAGCTGCAGAGAAGGCACTCTTCAAATGGCTTTTGGAAGTGCAAGCACGTCGCACTCCACCAGTGAGTGGGGCACTTTTGCAGCGGAAAGCGAGAGACTTTGCGAGCATCCTGGGGCAAGACGATTTTCTAGCAAGCGTCGACTGGCTACAGTGCTTCGAGGAGCACCACGACATCGTCGGCAGGGCTGTCATCGGGGAAGCGCAGTCTGTCGACCATGAGGCTGCAGTGGCGTGGGTGGAAAAAAAACAGACAGCTCCTTGAAAAATACAGCGCCAGAGATTTCTTAAACGCGGATGAAACTGATTTTTTCTATCAAATGCTGCCGCAAATAAACTTTGGCCTTCAAAGGTGACCGCTGCCAGTGCGGTAAGCAAAGCAAGGTCCATGTGACTGTGTTGCTTTGTGCTAACACAAATGGGTGGGAAAAGGTGCCGGTCCTTGTGGATGGCAAAAGTGCATCACCACAATGCTTTAAAAGCAAACAAAAACTACAAGTGAGTTATGTGTCCAACCACAAGGCTTGAATGACGAGACATTTTCGCGCAATGGCTGCGTGAGTAAGACGAGCGGCTGGGTAAGCAGGACAGCAAGATATGCCTCGTCCTGGACAGCTGCTTGGCCCACCACACTTCCGTTGTGTTCAAAAACATCGAGCTGTGCTTTTTGCCGCCAAACAGTACAGCGGTTGTGCAACTCCTTGACCAAGGGGTGATCATGAACTTGAAGTCGGGCTACCGCAAGCAAGTAATCAACTGTATTCTTCTCAATATGAGCATGAAGCACGAAACCACGATCGACCTGTACATAGCAATCGAGATGCTACAGGCTGCTTGGATGGCTGTAACTGCAGGCACGATCACCAACTGCTTCCAGCATGCTTCATTTGGAGTCAGCAGTGGTGGTTACAACGGTCTTGTTGCTGTTGTCAATGAGGGTGCCGCAGGCGACCAAGCCCTCGCGTCGTGGGACACTCTTCTTGACGCTGGTGTTGTGCCCGACTATGGCCCCTCTTGCACATAGGTCAGTGCTGACGCGGTGTCCACTAAAGAGTGGACCGAGGCGGAAATTGTGCATGCAGTGAAAGGAGGGCTTAATGACAGTAACGAGTGTGTCGATGACAGCCCGAGGCCTAACGTAAACAAGCCCGACGTATCAACATCTGCCCAAGGGTTCGATGCAGCAGACCTGCTGCACCACTTCTTCGGTGCTCACGAGGATGGTGAAGACAGACTTGAAATAGCAACTGCAGCCGAAAAAGCCATCATCCGCTTGAAAAAAAAAACTCTGCAGAAATCTTCTTCAGAAGAGGACCTATGCACACCAAGCAATCGAATGAAGGGCACATCTCGATTTTGAAACTTGATGTCAGTGCCCGTTTAAGATGCTGTATGGGGAAAGGTCTATTAGCTATTCGCACTGGTGCTTGCCAAGTTAGTGCATGGAATCACGCCTTCAGAATAGAAGTCCACAGCTGCTCCTCGAGCAAACCCAGCCTTGAGGAAACCAAAAGTATTACCCATATAACAAGAACTCGAAAATTACGTAAGGGGTCTTTTACAGAGTTGAGCCTTTCAATGAAGAGGCGCTGCCTTGCAGACACACGGCATTGACGAGTTTTCTTCTGAACATAGAACCGAAAGTGTGGAGCTAACTTTCAAAACAGGACCAGAAAACAAAACTACGCATCACTACAAAACAGGACCAGAAAACATAACTACAAATTACAATATATAAAATCCAATGTCCCTTTCCGATCACTGTAGCTATTTTTTTGTGTTCGGTAACCTGCGTTGCCCACATATTTAACAATGCCACGCTTCTTGAGACTGTGTGTGCGATGCGCTAAGAATTGCTATGTATACTTGAGCCTATTGACCTGCTTACGATACTACTTTGAGAAATAAGCTTTAATTACCGTATTTACTCGATTCTACCGCACCCTCGATTCTAACGCGCACCCGGTTTCCATGATGAAAAAAAAAAGTAAGACATCGATTGCAACGCGCACCCATTTTTCTCGGCCCGCACGATCACACCACTTTGGAAAACGACTCCTTTCGGGAACGTCTTCCGTTTAATATGAGGTACGGGGAAGCTTATGCCTATCTGACGTGCAACGAAGCATTGCCATCACTCTAGTTTTACCCTGGCCCGATGTCAGCACACGAACTTGCATCGCCCCCTTCTTCTCGACGGTTGTGGTGCCAGGCATGTGGAAGTAATGAGGCGTCTCATCGGCATTTCCGATTTGCCCAAGCAGGTAGCCGTTGTTGTGCCGAAAGTTAAGGACGAACCTCTGAAAACTATAAAGCTTTTCATGGTACTCTTTCGCAAAACTTTTCGCATATGCCTGTTCGCCTTTGGAGGGAAAAGCCTTTCCTCTTTATAAAGTTAGTTAGCCATCACCTGCTCGCTTTAAACTGTTTCCGCATTAGCCCTTTTTCTAAGGCTAACTGCATGGCCTGCACTTGGAGCAGTTCTGTCGTCACGGGCCGCTGTGCCGCTCACTGCTCAATCACATACTCGCCGAGCAGCTCTTCAATTTTCAGAAACCAACCCTGCTGTGGTCCAATGAAGCCTTTGCGTGAATCTTTGCTGTCGACAATCTTCTGCTTTTGTTTCCGCCAGTCCCGCACGCACGTTTTGGGAACTCCGAACGACCGCGATGCGACCCGATTTCCGTCCGTTTCGGCACACGCGATGACTTTTCTATTAAAAGTGGCATCGTGGTGCACTCGTCGAGTTTGAGAAGTCGGCCCTTCCATGCCGTCGATGCTAATGCACTACAAGATGACGAACTACTCAGCGCACGTACGAAGTGCCGCACATGGAAA
This sequence comes from Rhipicephalus microplus, assembly GCF_043290135.1. NCBI lineage: Eukaryota > Metazoa > Arthropoda > Arachnida > Ixodida > Ixodidae > Rhipicephalus > Rhipicephalus microplus. The sequence goes on along the minus strand of NC_134710.1, from coordinate 39,683,986 downwards.
ACACATAGGCAGAAATGGTCGACGCGCCATGCTGACGCACACGGAGAAAGGAAAGGTAGGAGAGGGCATGCCCAGCCGGCGCAGGGCGTAAAAAATGTGGCGGAAATTACGTCACAGCGGCCATATTCACTGGGCACAATGGCGGCGTTTTGTTATTATTGATGTAGTGCGGTGCGGCACCGTTCAGGCGGTCCAGCGGCAGTGTGCACATTTTCATGGGCCTCGCACCTAACCGTGGCGTACTGCAGGTGTTCGACAGCAACCATTCTTTGTGCCGCATTGTTAGCTACGCGATTTTCCTCCGGTGGTGGTTGTAACCAGGTGTCTGAACTAGAAACCAAGGGACGAGCGTGCGTATACGTACTCGGAATTTGCAGCGTCCATCAAAACTGTGCTGAAAAGCCATCATAAAAGATAACGACTGTACTCAAGAATTCGTTCAATGAATGCCTTGCAGGTTAGTGACAGTTATGCGGTGTTGCTTCTTATGACAACGGACGATGCATTTGCGGTGCACAGGCCCTTATTAAGACTGTAATCTAATCTTGCTTTTCATGTTCCTGTACAGTTACCACATGCTTCTGCGCATTAAAGTTCCTGTTCTGCTTCGCTTAAGATGCTCGCTCTTCGCAATATTGTCTCGCTCTCCGCAATATTGTCTGTACTGTAGCAAAACTCGTTAAAGTGTCTACACGCACCTGCACAAGGTTCACAAGGTAACCAGGTGCACCTCACTAGATGCGCGTGACTGTGCATTCAGAAGCTGACTAAGCCGTTCGAACGATGTTGACCAAGTGATTTGAGAACTCAAATAAAACGAGTAAAACACATTTTAATGACACTTACGAAAATAGCAAGTATGGGGTAAAATTGTGAAGTACACAAGGAGCAGTACATGTACAATTCAATGACGCACAGAAATATTTCACCGCAATAAAAAAAATCTCTCCCGGAACTTATCCTGGAGACATCTTCCCTCGCATTTGGCTGGCTTTCTTTGCCGTCCTTGGCGGCTGTGTCGACGCGTTAAGCTCCCCGCAGACCTTTTCTCACGCATTCCTTCGGCTAACTTTCTCACCTTTCGCCAAAACGTTATCCTGGTCTCCGTTCTCCATAGCTACTAGTGCGCGTGAATCACACTGGAGATGTCTTCCCATGCACTTTCGGGTGGTCTTCGCTGCTTTCGTCCTAATAAAATCATGGCCTTTGGGGTAAATGTAGGAACCAGTGCGCGTCGGACAAAAGAGGGGCGAAAAAAAGAGGCCGGCGCAAACTCAACGGGCTGCCACGCATGCAAGCTCTACTGACGCCGACATTACTGGCATAATTACGAACCTCCGGGTTTATTGCAGGGAAGACATTTTTTTTTTCTTTTTTTTATCTATGTGTCTAGCCCACAGCCTGACCGAAAACTTCATAAAACCTAAAAAGAAGCACAGAAGGGAGAAAAAGTGATCTGAAAGAAGCTGTACAAATTTCGGTGCCTGGTTCGTCACGCGGCAATGTCCGAAATATCATCTTTATTTCCACAAAGAACACATCAAATAAAAAAAGCTTAATGTGCAACTTGCCGTGTTTATCGTAAACGCCGACAGTGCAAGAGTACAACACCGATACGCAGAGATTTCGTCAACCGTAACGCGGCAGGACAGAGTGTTGAAATTCCTTCCAGTGGTTTCGCATAGCACCGGCGCACACGGCGCGCAGGCCACGCGCCTTCTGCTTCGCATTCATATGTAAAGAAGACAGGAGAATTTGCCCAGTCAATATGGCCGACTTCCAGCTTCATCGTGGCTTCAGGAGTGACATCAGGGCCTCTCCTACCTTTCCTTCCTTCGTGCCGACGCACGTAGGAGGTGGCCATTTTGGAAATGTCGATGGCAATAGAATGACCGTATTCATTTTTTTTTCGTACTCGATTCTAACGCGCATGCAATTTATGAACTCGCTTACAGGAAAAAAGGTGCGCGTTAGATTCGGGTAATTACGGTATTATGCCTTACACAAGATATGAAGTTTATTTGTATGTTCAGTCAAGATGACTAATTACCATTTGCCAATTTTTTCTCCAGTGATTCCCGATTGCTGGCGCCTAATGGTTTTGAGGGTACTCTTTCACTGCTGTGAAAGATATCCACAAATGTAACTTCCAGAAATACTGTGTCTGAAGAAGACATCACTTTCTGTCATGCATGCAAACAAAACCTTTTTTCGGAAGATGTCTTCTCGCTCAAAAGACTTTTAAGTGCTTGTGTTACAGGGGTATAAAACAGTTTAAAAAAAAAAACAATGTTTCAGTCCAAGGCTTAATGACTGTAACACCTTGCAGCTAAATTCATGTGCTGCAGCGCAGTAGAGCACTGATAAACAAGTCTGGAGCAATAATGGTGGTTCGGCGCAGGATGGCACAGGTAAACAAGTGTGGCTCACAATGAGTCAAATGGTGCAGCTGTTCCACCCCTGCCCGCAGGGTGTGTTGAATGCCCTGAAGACAGTGCACTCATTTTTCGGTGAGCATGATGATGACATAGCAATGAAATACTTTTTATAATGCAATTCAAAAGCTAGGAAATTATTGCAGGAAAAGTCTCAACAGAGTAAACTTATTGAATTTTGGCAATAAAATGTGTTCTTAGATAATCCCTTGTCTTTTCTTCTGCATCCCTTGAATCCCACAAGAGAGATTTTTTTTGCTGTTTCCTCTCTTTTCAATAGTGCTGGTTTAAACTATACTCCACAAATCTACAGTAAACTCCCATTAAGGCGAAGTCTGTCAAGACGAATTCTTGCTTAAGACAAACAGCACAGTAGTAGCATGGATAATTTGGCTAGTTGGTATTGGCTCATCTTCTAACTGAATAAGGGCGCGCACACAGACACTTCAGTTGCGAGTAGGCGCTCTTGGTCTGTGCAATTTCACGTTGTAGAGTCCGAGTCTCTGCGCACGCCTTTGTTCAATTAAAAGATGGACACAGTAGTGTTTGTGTGGTTTCCCATAGGCTTTATGCAAAAAAAAAAAACTGCTTGATCGCTACTGCAGGAAAAGGAGCCGTTTGACTAGGCATAAAAAACTTTTTTTTGCGGCTAGATACTAATGCATTATTTACGTTGCTTGGTACCAAACTGTAGCTAAAAAAAAAAAAGTTCTGTCCAATAACACAAACTTTGCATATATATTCAGTACACACTAAGAAAAAAATGTTTATAATGAAGAGTTTATACAATGATTATACAATTAGCACTTTAAAAACGAGGATAAAAAAAATATTGACGTTAAAAATAATTCAAAATATACAATTTGAAGCTTATGTAGCAAAAAGGTCGCACAAGTTTCAAAAGTTATTGCCAAAAGCTGTTCTCTCCACAAAAAAAGAAAGTGATGGTGCAGCAGTATATGGGTTACACTGTGCAGCTTTTCATTCCGGACAGGATCTGTCAGCTCAGAGTTCATGACACTTCGAAAAGCAAGGAACGAAAATAAATGGCTTCTGGGCATAATTTTCGAAGGAATGAGGCCCGAAAATAACTCTGAGGTATTCCAGAAGAGATGAAGGCTAGGGGATTCAACATTTCCCACGTAGATGAGGATTACAATGCACCTCATCACTTGATCATGACTGAAGTTCCTCCACGAATCGTCTCTTTCCGCGTATGTTTGCCTCTCTGAAATACACATCCACGCATATTTGTTGGTGTAGTCGCACATCATGCTGGTCAGATGCGCAGTCAAAGACAGCTGGAAGAAATCACCGGTCTGGACGAAGCGGCGTGCACTACTCTGAAGCGTGCCTCCGACTTCGACCCTTGAGTTTCATCTCAAAACAAACTGCATACACTTGATAGATGCCAGCTAAAAATCATGTCCGCAGCAAGTTGAGACCCTCAAAATGAGTAAAATTGCTGTAAGTACACGCTCCATCGCCTGTAACTTCTTACTAATTAGACAACAAAATGTGCACTACACGTAGAGCCAACACTCACTCACATTTGGCAAGCACTCTCAAATTATGACAGGTAGATTGCCACTATCCCTCAAGAGGAAGGTATATAACAGCTGTATCTTGCCGGCACTTAGCTACGGAGCAGAAACCTGGAGACTTACAAAGAGGGTCCAGCTTAAAATGAGGATGACGCAATGAGCCATGGAAAGGAAAATGATAGGTGTAGCCTAAAGAAACAAGATGAGAGCAGAGTAGATTAGGGAACAAACGGCGGTGAAGGATATCATAGTTGAAATCAAGAAGAGAAAATGGACATGGGCCGGGCATGTAGCGCGTAGACAGGATAACCGCTAGTCATTAAGGGTAACTAACTGAATTCCCAGAGAAGGCAAGCGAGTTAGGGGGAGACAGAGGGTTAGGTGGGCAGATGAGATTAAGAAGTTTACGGGTATAAATTGGCAGCAGCAAGCACAGGACCGGGTTAACTGGCGGAACATGGGAGAGGCCTTTGTCCTGCAGTGGATGTAGTCAGGCTGATGATGATGATGATGATGATGATGATGATGATGATGATGATGATGATGATGATGATGATGATGATGATGATGATGATGATGATGATGATGATGATTTTCTGTTGGTTCGCCCCGACTTTGCCTTTGTACTTTCCGAGCATCATAGCGATGCCTTTCTTTTTTTTTTTTCAGAGGAGGGGAAAATTGCCACTTGGCCACTAGTTACGGCGAGCGCAAGCCATAGCTGCTTGCGAGAACGGAGACGGATGTTCTGGGGCAGCGCGTGCTCTGGCTAGTTGTTGATTATTGAGGCAGCCATCTTGCCTGTTTTTGGTGCGTCTCCCTGCACCGAAAAGTTCTTCCTAATTGAAGACCTTTTGTAGCACGTGACAATATGAATTGTGCTTCGTGGATTTGGCCCAGTTGGCCCAGTGTACTTGGATTCGGCCCAGTGTGCTAGGTTCCCAGTAAATTTTACCAATGAGCTCTGGGTGCTCTGTGAGCTACTCTGCACATGTTTCTTCCCACTATGAAGAAAAGGAAGTACACCGGCTAAATAAAAGCCTGAATGAAAACATTGTTTTGGCTTTCATATGAAAGTCCATCACATAAGGCCAATAAAATAGTAAGGTCTCCAATATAGTTTTCCGCATATGATGCAAGCAACGCACATAGGACGAGGGAAGGTATCCATCCTTGAGATTCAGTGTCTGCCTTGTAGATTGTTTGCCGAGTGATTCGAGACACGGGCGTGATTTGCTTTTTCTTTACAGATGATACTTGTGTTTATCCAGTCAATGAGGTGATCAATCATAGCTCCACACTTGGCCAGAGCATTAGACGCCACTTTCTTCTTTTTGAGTTCATTCTGATGTTAGCGCATGCACTGCTGAAGTTGCCAGCTTCCCTGATATAAATACTTTCGTAATACAAACAAGGGGTTTTCTACACAACATTAGGAAAGGCTTCCTTTGGTAGATTGTCCTGCCCACTTGCAAGAGCTTGCTTTAACTTGCGTACACGCACGTGGACGACTTCCAACGTTGTAGCTATGCAATAGACGTAATAAGGTCTCGCTTATCCAAGGCCCGTTAGGAACACGTGCGCGTTTCTTTTGTCTGAAACTGGCAGGTTGAGAGGGAACATACAAACGATGTTCCACCGCATTAATGACCACTGACAGGCGACTGCACGTTGAAAAGTCCTCCTAAAATGTCTTTCCATCAGCGGTCGGATCTTCCAGAATTGTGCAAATCTGATTCACACTATCTAAAAATAAGACAACCAACGATTGTTTATGAGTGTCAGGGTGGACAGACTTGAAGTTCAGGTACCTGCCAGTATGTGTGCCTTTCCTGTGCATGCTGTAAGATAGCACCGCATTTTAACGAGACCATCTAATGAAGGTGGCCTCTGGTCAGCTTCCCATTCCATAGTGAAATGAATGGAGGCAGCTTGATTGTTCAGATGTGCTGTGAATGCTTCCAAAGCAGAGCGCTCGATGACACAAAAAAAATCATCTACAGCACAGGAAAATTCTTCGACGAGGGCTGACATGTTACACAACATGTCAGTAGATGTGGCTGTGAAGTTCAGTCTCACAGCACAGTCATGGTTAATAAACACAAAGATGAGTGTACAAGGATTATCCTTAAAGCTAGCACATGATAACTTGACTTGCATGACCAAACCGTCAATAGCTATGTCTGAGAAGGAGCTCATGTTTTTTGAAAGTGGCACATGCCATAGGCGTTAAGGAGTTATTATAAGGCAAAGTGGGCGTTGGTATAAGGTGGGGCTGCTATACATATATATTTTATCAGTTCTGTTATGTTTGGTTTGTGGTGTGGTCTTATCGTATATGCTTACAAAATGCTTCATCTGTCAGTATATACTTTTTAAAGAACTTTCCAATTAAACTTTCAGTTGGTAGTAAGCGCTTGTCCATATCTTTACTGTCCCTGTCTACGTATCGCGCTCGCATTTCAAATCATTCAGAACTGGAAGAAGTGAGAGCCTGATTTTCCAGCCACTTCATTGTGAGGTTTGCCACAGTAACCGAGATAGAGGCACCCATAGGTGCACGATGTACTTGCTTTTAGATGACCTTACCGAAACAAAAGTAGGTGTTGGCAAGGCAGAAATTGAGCTAAAACTCTCCAAATCTTGCTTTCTTTCACGATTCAGGACATGCACATAGAGGCGCACACCCACAATCACCTAATGCAACCTGGCAAGCTGTGAACAAATGACTGGCTGACACGATACACACTAACATTTGCCCGACGCCACGCTCTGAATCCCGACTACAGTGCCTCTACGTGGCTTGGCCAAGGAGTACTGTGGACTTGAAATTTATTTCATTAATAAAATATTGCAACACATTCTTGTTAAATGTGTATTAACAAGTTTCTGAAGTATAGCTGTGATGAAAAACCTTGGGCAGGAGTGGAACAGCCAAAATAGAACTTGGAGCAATTTTCAGAGCAATAAAAACTTTACTTTTGGAGCACTAAAATGCAAATTTAGAGCATGTTAAAAAAAATGAATTTTTATCACTATGAACCAAACTTCAAGCCGTATAAAAAGAGAAGGCTTACATTTAAAAAAACAAGTATGTACAAACCATTCATCATCACCTGAATCTTGCAGAGTGCACTATTATTTCAATACGAGTAGTATTTTGAACCACCCCACTGAGCAAACAATGATAAATGATGAAGTCCATGCTACCATTTGACGCATCTTTCAAATAATTTGACAGACCTTGTGAATTCAAATGTGTACCTGCCGAACTGGTGACCTTGAAAAACAGGGGATGAAAAACTGAGGAGTAGTGTTGGCAAAAGAAGAAAAAAAAATTGGCACACACTTTTTTTTAAGGCACCAGCAATGTCATGCACTGCTCCGAATGATTGCCCGTAACAATTTTAGAAGTCATCAATGATACTGGTATTCACAGTTATGTGTTGTATGCGCACATGAGTGATTGAACAAAAGGAGCTATGTCCCGTGACTAGTGCTAAAAGCCCCTTCCAAATCACAATATGCTTTTCCGCAATGAACTGGTGTACTGGGGCGAAGGTGGCTTAAGCAGCGTTCTGCACGGGTTAGAGCAAGGCCAAGAAATTTTCGAACACCGCTACGTCCCTAGTCCCTCTTTTTTTTTTCTCACTATAGGGTTAGCTTTAGGCCACAACTTCTCAGATCACTTGCAAGACGTGTTCTACTAGATAAAGTAACAAAGGCACGCACCCGCTGATCCGGTATTTGATATTTATCACCGAGACGACGCAACTAAAGCAACTTAAAGGCAGAAAAATGTTTTATGTGCCTTTGCTATGGCGACCAACGTGGTCACAACGCAGGCGTTCGCAGCACGTCGACTCTGTTCGCGCGCGAAAAATGGGGTATACACTTCCCGCTTTAGCGGCTAACATGCCATAGCTACGTTTGCCGACTAGGAAGTTCGTATTTCCCGCGAAGCGTTGGTGGCTACGGAAACGCATTTTTGTCTATAAGTTCCGTCGTCCCGCCGATAGGTATCCGCTGCGGACAAATGGGTGCGCGGATTCATTACTTTAGCTCGTTGATCGCGTCTCACGAGTGCTCTGACCTAATGAGAATGTATCTGACACCACAATTTAGGGTTAGGATCTGCGCGCTTGGATTGATTGATGACGCAAACTGTCGGTGACCAACGTAGCCTACATTTTTCGTCGAAATTAGCGCAACTGAGAAAACTTTGAGACTAGTCGGGGATTTTGGCACAGCATGGTGCAATTTAAGGAAATTTCATGGTTTTGGCTAGCTCGTCACAGAAATGGAAATTTGTATCAACATGGCGCAATTGGTACAGCTGCTCAACCGCTGCTTGGGCAATATTACTGAAGTTCATCAGGAGTGCCAATTCCTCAATTGAAAAGAAAACAGAGGGAAAGAAGAAAGGGTTCAAGAGAGAGAAGGCACTCATACCCCATGACTTCATCTTGCTCAACTAGGGGGTCCAAAGCAGGAGGCAGGGGGGAGCTGAATGTCCGTATGGATCTGATGTAATCCTGTAATGTAGAAGATTTTTAAGCAATAATTATTAACAAGGTGCACACATTCAAGGCTTGGCAAGTTCACAGTTGGCCCACATATCAATGGTCCATACACAGACAAAGATATGAAACTCAAAAATAAAATATGAGGAATGCTTAGCACTTCTGAAGAAGGTGAAGGCAAAAGCCCCCTGAGGCCTTTTGTTGAACGCTTTGCTGATATGCTACTGAAGTCTATGTTCAACTAAATGCCCACATCTTGTCAAACTTTGTAGCAGCACATTACTGAAACTTTGTTAAGCTTCCAAAGAACTTTCTGTTGACAATCATATACATCCTGCTGACATTTATGAACTGTTATATTGAAATCTGTAGAACTTTCAAATATTATTGCCCTTACCTTCTGTCAGAGTCGTGTAGAAACAGTGCTGTACTATGATGAGTGTGTCTGTAGGCTCTCAAATCACTCTCTTAATTAGGTTGCAATAAACTCGGAGCTTGTACACTGTGCTGTTTACCTCCACCTATCAAAGCAATTTCTCTTTATTAGGTTCGAAAATTTCGGACTACGACAACTGTTCACGTGTCTCCACTGACAGTTGTCGCTAGTCATAAAGTTAAACATATCAGCAGAAAGTTCCACAGCAGATCAACAGAACATCTGAGTAGTCTTTCGCCTTCACATTCTTAAAAAGCTCAAAGCACCTTTTTGGGGTTTTAAGTCCTAAAACCAAAATGTGATTATGAAGAATGCCTCAGTGTAAGGGCTACAGAAATTCTGACCATGTGGTGTCATATGTTCTCTTCAGTACCCTGATAATATGTGCCAAATCACAAAACCGTGCCATTTACTTCTTTTTTAACACAAATTTGAAAATTGGTAAATGCTTGGGCCACTTTGTGTATGTAGCGTAACATGACTGCTCTTTTCCAACCCCGCGTAGCCCAGCAAATAGATGCAGCGCGCGCTTTCGTCTACGACGCCACTACGACACAAGAACAGTTCGATTTTGTCAGCTGCATTGCGAGTTAGTCATCGTTGACATAGGGTCTTGTAGTAAGCGCACACAACATTGTGCAATGAGGATATCGATGCGGGGCACGTCAGCAACTTCACGTGCCAGCAGATCGAAATCAAAAGTCGATGCTTCTGTGCTCACATAGTCGTCGCTGCAATCATCACTGAATCCATCACTGGTAAGTTCAGACAGGCTGGCACAGCAAGATTGCTCATCATCTTGCTCATCATCTGATGAGCAAGATTCCGCATCAGACGACATCACCAGCTTCCTTTTTGTACAACAGAAGAAGCACGTGTGCTATGTTTACACCATGGCCAGCCATGACGTCGTGCAGCATATTTCGCTATGGTTTGGGCTTTTCTGAACGCTTACTAAAATTGTTGAAGGTCTCTCAGCAAAATGAACCAACCTGGCTAGTACATGACTTTTAATGCAGTCGACCCAGATATATCAAACATGGTTATATTGAATTATTGACTATATTAAACAGTTGAAAATACCCTTTAATTTTCCATGCAAAAGTATGGGACTGGTGCACCAGTGCATAGAAGTTCTGCACAGCGAACATCCGCTATATCCAATGCTGCGCTGTACCGAAGTCCAGAAAGTGCATTTTTCCTAGCAAATATGATCACTTTTTGACCACGTCCTAACGAGTTCCGAACCCTTTTTGCGTGGTGCTATTCTATATTGAAACGACAGTGCTATTGTATCGCGCTGATATGGATCGTTGTGCGGCGCTTGCGAGTGCGCCGGTATGTTTGATGCACAATCTTCTGGTCTTAATGCATAGTGTTATGAAAAGGCCGATTGCCGAGGACACTAAAATAAGAATGCAAAGTGACTCGGTGATTTCGTTGCAATATTTGCATTCCCTTCTTTGTTTGCTAGCGCAAAATGGTATGAAAGCCTTAAAAGCATGTCCTTCGAGATGTGCAACCTCGTAACGTATTTTGGTGTTTATGGTTTGAAAACATGTCTCTAGGGCTACGCTTTTTCTAGCTTTTCGCATCAAAGCAGCTGAAAGCAGTGGCTGACGGCTACAAAGCAACAAGTGACATCGATATTGGCAACATTGCAACGACGTTGTATTTTGCGCCTTGTGGACTTCTAACCTTTTGTTCCCAATAAATCTTCATTCAAGAGTAGAACAGAACGTAGATGCACACGTAGCGATAAAAACTATAACTGGCACTTGGAGCGACATCAAGTAAAGCACCGCTGTAAATCTTCCTTGCGGGCCAGGTTATGACTTCGGGTGAATCATGACCACTGACAACAGCGTACGGTTCTCCAGTGAATTCTGCGACTTATCAATGTTTCCAGGCACGATCTCGAACAGTGAGCGACTTCATTAGTGCAGATGACGAAGTAGCTGTTTCTGCCTGCATTGATGCTGAGAGCATGGCTGCTGTTGCCACGGAAGTGTACTTGTGTGGTTATGAATATGTGAACGCCTTCGCTCCCACCGCGCTTCAAAGCTTGCATGAGCATTTTGCATCAATCAACGCTGTTGTGGCCGAAGGAGTTGAGCTTGCTTATTTGAAAAGCTTCGATGATATTGGGGAGGACTGGAACTTAACAGCCCACAAGAAGCAAGACAAGCTTTTGGACTACACTCAAACCTCGATATAACGAATACAGATATAATGATTGATTGATATGTGGAGTTTAACGTCCCAAAACCACTATATGATTTTGAGAGACGCCGTAGTGGAAGGCTCCGGAAATTTAGACCACCTGGGGTTCTTTAACGTGCACCCAAATCTGAGCACACGGGCCTACAACATTTCCGCCTCCATCGGAAATGCAGGAATACAGATATAATGAAATATTGGTTATAACAAAGTAAATAAAAAATAGTCGTGCAATAGATATAGTGTTAGGAATAAACCTTTATAACGAATTTTTGGATATAGCAAACTTATTTTCATGTAAGATGCAAATTTATTATAATGAGGTCTGAGTGTATTTTCATGCGAAATAAAGCGTTGCAACTTGCAGTTCACATTTGTTCACTATACTTTAAGCGAATCGTCATGTTAGCACTTGTAACAATTTCTCAGGCCTCAAATGCTTCAAGCCTTAAATGTGCATAATCTGTATTTCGAATTATCTATATAACAAGCTATTTCGTGGTCTCCTTCAAGTTCGATATATCCGGGATCGACACTACATTCAAAATGGCATTATCTCAGTATGGTCAAAAATGCATTGGAGTGCTACTTTGTGTGAAAGTGGGACACATACGTCCCACTTTGCCGTCCAAAGAAAAAATGATCTCTCACATCACCCGTCGCACTTAGCGCAGCGCTAAGTCACTTATATCTAACTTCACTCTTTCGTTACCATGCAAAAATGATTATTTATCTGTCACTTTTATCTTACTTATCTCTTTCGTTACCACACGAAAATGGTTATTTTTCATATGTCTCGGTAAGATCGTTTTTGCCAGCTTGAAAAGAACTAAAACATGCATTCCGGTATACCAAATTTTGTGCAATGAAGTGCTCTTTCTAAAAATATTTCCTAGAGCAATAAAAATATTTTAAAATGAATAAAAATGTGAAAAGTGTGTGATTTTCGGTTGCCGGCTGGTAAACAGTACAATAAAAAAAACACTATTAATACGAAAATATTCAAAACAAAGAAAATTCAGAATATACATTTTGAGACCCAGTAATAGTATCAAAAATAATAAATGTTCTACGAAATGTTTCTATTCAAACAGACAAAGAAAATCAGAACCGATGTGCTGCTTTAATGCCCGTGCCATGTGGTGAAGCATTGCTTGATTTTTCGCGAGACACAAGTGAATCTACACTTTTTTTCAGTTAATTTTAGCTTTTTTTGTTTTTTGCCATAATAGCCTTCAGGTTTTTTAATATAAATGGATGCCCATAATGTGAGTAATCCCTCTATGAATAAAATATAATGAACTTCACTATTTCGTCTAGTATCACCTCCTTCCATGAGCCAGCTCACTCCGTATAGATTGACATATGCATCCAAGCATATTTCTTAGCATTTCGCACAGTCTTAAAAAACGAACGATATCGCGCGCAGTTCTAAAACGTTTTGCAATGCTCCGTAGTCCGCGCCAAGATGTGCTCCGGTGGCCTTGTTGTCATTAGGAGAAGCTCTGCAGCCGACACCAGCACACCATTCCCTAGCAAAGCGTGGACCTCATAAGTAACTGGAGTAGCTATAAGATTGTGCACAAAGGTCGGCAGCTACGTACTTTCAGCGGAGGAAATATCTTGAGGCTGTAAACAAAACAAACCCATGAACGGCTTCAGATGTCTAAGGCTGACCCAAAACATCCGCCGTAAAACCTGAGGCTGAGGTGCTGTCATCCTTGAACTCTAAGCTCGTCCTCACTCAATTCAGGTGCGGTTGCAAGAAAGATTCGAGCGGCGTGTGTGTTTTTCAGCGCTAGTGCACACCTATACGCGTATGCTGATGATGCCATAGGAGCGACTAATGACACTAGATGCGACCCTGTGTCTGATATAACAATGCAAGCAATGCCAAAGCTGCTGGAAACTGGATGAGAAGGTCACTTTGACACTTTCAACATGCGGCGGACCTTCTGAAATATTTTTTGTAGAATAAATTTTCCCTAACTCCTAGCAACCACTTTCTATTGAATAGCTGGCATAAATTTTTGGCAATCATTATTGCTCAACATTGTCAAATTGTGAAGCTGACACTTTAATTCAATATTTAGCTTGCAAAGGTTTTTTTTATTACATAACTGCGATGTTACAGTACCATAATCACAAGGAGCACACCCTTTTGTCAAGTTCGCCAGCCTAGTGCACATTTCCAACAACACAAGCACATTGGTTCGAACAAAGGCCTGCCAAAAAACACTATGTTGCCGAAACGGGTAAATTCAATTTGATTCTGAAAGTTGAGTGGCTGGACTAACAACCAGAAAGTGTTGGATGCACAAGAAACAGGTTTAACATGCCAAATCGACTATCATCGGTGATCAATTTGAACAGGCGCAGTAACGAAAGGGTCAAGTCTTCATAGACTCAAGAATTTTTTTATCATGCTCTTGAAGGGCGAAAGTTGTATTACAATTATGTGGGAGTTTGGCCAACTTTTTTATTATAGCTTCTGAATTTTCCTCTTCTTCAAATTCACAGAACCTACCAACCAGAATTCCGGATAACTTCCTCTGTTTGTGGTTTTCAAGAGGTCATTATAGCTTCCAGTCATCACACGTATTTGTAAATTTGCCTAATAACTTGCCAATGAATATGGCCGAACAATCCCCTTCAAAATCGCCCTGCTCATCCCTCAGTGCTATTGTAGATATTAGCGCGTGGAAATGATTCTCTTTGTGTGTTATACCTTTCGAAAAGTAGGCACGTATTCTGGGACAACAGCTGTGCTACACAGTTATGATAGAAAAAGTAAGGAAAATCAAATAAGCAAAAAAGAATAGTTTGCACTGGCAGTGAAGTAAGCTTTACAGAAACAGAACAGAACGCTATGAAGGCTCACAAGAGGAACAACTGCAGATAGCGTTCTACTGAAAGGAGGTTCACCCAACATTGCTCTTGAAAGCTTGAGAAGTGATACTCTGCGCCACTTCCTTCGGGCATTTCATCCCAAATACCTGTTGAACCAATCGTGACATGGTGCCTTCATGAGGCAGTGGGACAGTGCTTTCCCACTTTTTCAAAACAGTCTCACGAGTCAGTAGGACATGTATATCCCACTTTTTACAGTAAACTACTGGCTTGATTGTAATGAAATCAGTTTCATACTACTTCTTTGAAGTTTATAAGAATATACCGCAGCCATTTTCATATCACTGTGTAAAAAATATAGGTCAACCGACAAAGGGTTACATGAGCGGCTAGCATTTAGCTGCTATTAAAACACTACCGCTGTGACCAGGATTCAATCCTGCGACCTTTGGGTGAGCAGTTGAGCACCACTACACCACTGTGGTGTTTCCTTTAACTCGTAGGAATGCCACAAAAACAAATTGAACGAACTACACGCACAGCTAGTGCGCTCACTTTTTTTTTTAGCTTATGTTCTGGAACCCTTACAATCTTGAAACACAGACACCTAAAGCTTTCACCTAAAGAAAGAGTGCTCTGCTTGTAAACTTGAGTTATGAAACTGGCTACAGTCATTTCGGAACAAAATTCGAAGTGGAAATGCTAAAAGCATGAAATCACACTTTCAGAGCATGCAAAGATGTCTTTTAAAGAAGAAGAAGGGAAAAAAAAGGGGGCTTTCAAGAAGGGTGGCAGTAGAAGCAGCAGACACATGCTAAAATGTTAAGAAAAAAGTGCACAGCAGTCTTGAAGCTTAATCAGAACATAGATATAAAAAACAGCTCTTATAAATCAAGGAAATGACCAAGTAATGTATTTATTAAATACATTTTCTTTATTATAGCTTCTGAATTTCCTGGAGTTTTTTTTTGTACGCAGTACAGCAGCAGAGTATTAAATCGTCTACTGGCTAGCTGCATTCAGTGCACGCCTGTCTACAGATCCGCCTGTAGCAGGAAAAATAGGGAAGAAATAACGAAACCTTTGTTTAAACTCGAACATAACAAGTAGTACAGTGAAACCTCGTTAATACCTACTTGCCATGAATGGCAGCATAAATACCCACTTAACTTACTATGAATTAACCACCAGCTACAAATTTGCATCTGCTGACGTGCGGCATCGCCGCCAGCAAAGGAATAAATGCAGTGCCACTGTAAATATTGCCTGAAGTACTCCCCGCAAAGCCATTTCTCTTTAATGAAGTGCAGAAAAGATCTTGCCACTCCCGCACAACCATGTGATAGCACACAACGGTGACGCCAAGGAGCATTTAGAAACTACTGCGGGGTCCAGGATACACAAAGTACGATATGTAATCCTGGACGATGGAATGGACATAATCGGCTGTTCCCGATACATGTGTTTCGTAGTCTGCTTTCAAGCGAAAACTGGGTTTTTTTTATACGCAGTACGGCAGCAAAGTATTAAATCGTCTACTGGCTAGCTGCATTCAGCGCACGCCTGTCTACAGATCCGCTTGCTGTAGACAGGGGTGGAAGTAGACCTTTGCGCCGGTACCAAAATTGCCGGTGGTGGTGCTGTGGTGTTTTCACCTTCGGCGGAGGCGCGGCGCGTAGAGGGGAGGGGGGTCAAGTATTAAAGGAAGACACGGGTCTTGAAAAAATCGATATTTCAAAATATTTCTTTTTCGAAATCTGGACGTCCAAAAGAATCTATTGCTGAAATATTAACGCGTTCCGATTATTATTTATTTTGTTATTACGTTCTAAAGAGATCATGATCACTCTCGCTCGAAAATGCCCCCCGAAAATGGGCAAATTCAATGCGGTAACCGTTAGCCGCATTTGCCGCATTGGCAAATTCAATCGTCTGCGGTTACCGTTAGCCGCAGTGTGGCCATTTTGGAATCATTCGAAAGCTAAATTCTTCTGCAATCCAGTTTTAGCGAGAAAACAACTCTAAGTATGGCGACTGTGGAGCTACACGCCACCAAAAAGGAGGGAATACTCGCACGGCATTGGCGCGTTCGTACCACGTGGAGCAAATCCTGCTCTCTAATTGGACGACCGAAAATTTCGCCTGCCCGACAATGCGCGACTCCATGTCACAAATTGTTCGGACGCGACGATGGTTGGCGGGCAACGCAATCACGACAGCTCATGCCTACGACAGAAAACGGAAGCGTTGCTCTTGGATACCTGAAGTACCGTCGAGTGAATCGATGGCGATGAGCTCCACGATATGCGCCAGTGGGTGCACGATATCCACCGAAGCTGCAGCCGCGCAAGCGATGCCTGTGGCTGACGACAAGGGGACAACGCGCATCGATACGCATTTTGTGACAGAAGCTGAAAAAGTGGAGATTGAGCATCGCGCGAAAGAGCATCGCGCGAAAGAGCAACGACAGAAGCTGTCTTCGTTATCCGCTACCCGCCGAAAGCGGTCGCTTATCGGAGATTCCCTGGAAGTGGTGGGTCCGGCACACAGTTCATGCTGCTAAGCCTACCGTTGCTGAACCAACTGCTTCTGTGCGCGAAATGCGAATTCTGCTCTGGCCCATTGAACGTTTCACGGGGCGACCGTGAGTACAGAGTGGCAGTTAGAATAGTGGTGAACTGTGCCGTCTGCGGAGATGTCAGCGCCGGATGGAGCTCGCCGAGAGCAGGGGGGAATGCGAAGTGCAACCCTTTCGAAGTAAATGTGCTTGCGGCTCGTGTAGTTATCAGCACAGGCAATGGGCAGACAGTGCTAAACGACATTTTTTCGGCCCTGAATGTCTCGTCGTGGAATGCACAACAAAACGTACCAAGACTACGTGAAAACCAAGATGAACCCTGCCGCGATGAACGCATCCGTAGGTATTATGAGCGAGTGCACAACAGCTGTGAAGGCCATCTATACTGAACTTAATTTCGGGAACCCCGGCAATATCGCAGTTTGCTTCGACGGGACTTGGCTCACTCGTGGCCAGTTGTCAAACATTTGTGTGGGAATTGTAATAAAACTGTTTTCGGGCTATGTGTTGGACTTCAAAGTTCTCTTGAACTTCTGTTTGGGTTGCGAGATTGGCCCCAAGAACGATGACCCTCGATACAGTGAGTGGTGAGCTCGGCATAAATGCCGAAAAATCTCTTCGAGCAAGCCTGGCCAGATGGAGGTGGAGGCTGCCTAAATTCTGTTTCGCCGGTCCCTCGAAGAGCATGGATTCTGTTACACAACAATGTTGTGCGATGGCGATAGCCGCGCTTTCAACAGCCTTCACGAGCAGCTCAAAAAGCATGGATTCCACTACACAACGATGTTGTGCGATGGCGATAGCCACGCTTTTAACAGCCTTCGGGAGGAACAAGTGTATGGATTCGTGGCTATCCAAAAGGAGGATTGCGTAAATCATATACATAAAAGGATGGGTGCTGCACTGAGACACCTCCTGCAGAAGAGCAAGGGGGAAGGTCGGCCAAACCTCGGTGGCAAAGGAAAGCTCACTGCTGAGCTTCCAACGAAGCTTACAAATTATTATGGTTGGGCACTTAAGGCACACCGGGGAAACATCGATGAGATGAAGAATGCTGCCCTTGCCACTCACTATCATGTGACTTCTACTGATGCAAAGCCACAACATTCACGGTGCCCAAAGAGAGAAGACTCATGGTGTGCACACAACAAGGCAGTGGCAAGGCAGCAGGCTCCTCGTAAGCATCGGTACAAACTCCCGGGACATGTTGCTGAAGCGCTCCTTCCAGTGTACACTCGCCTCTCAGATCGAAAGCTGTTGGAGCGCTGCCAAAGAGGCAAAACTCAAAACTCAAATGAGAGCCTTTATTCAGTGATCTGGTCACTTGTACCGAAAACCAAGCACGCCTCACTATTCACAGTCAAAACTGCTGTTGCGGAAGCGGTTGCTCGGTTCAATGCTGGAAAGAAACGTGCTTCTGAGGCCATTTTAAAGGAGCTGCATTTGAACCAAGGCAACACAGATGTTGAAAGATGTCTGGAAAAGGACCAGCAGCGGCTAGCGGCATGCGACAAAAAGCATACCAGAGCAGAAGACTTCAAGAATGCCATGAAGAAGAGGCGTGTGAAAAAGAGCGATAGTGATTATGTGCCTGGTGGCTTCTAGAGCAAAAAGGACTCCTATCTGTTGCTTTTTTGGCAAGAATTAAACCTATATCAAGTCTTCAAACTTCTTTTTGCATTTTGTTAAAATCAGTTTTTTGCCTATGTGCTATACTGTTGCCCACAGTATCTTTTGATCTAGTGATCAGATTTCAACAATTCTTGTTCTAATTGACAGCTTATGAGTTCCTATACACAATAAGACTACTGAAATTTATATTTAGTCAAGAGAAAAATTTTTATGTGCTGATAAATCTCATGAAGATTCTCATGTTCCCAACCATTACAATACATATGGCAATAAATTTTATAAAAATAGAGCTTTAATTAGAGTGATAGTATAGGTGTAATCCTTGATTATTCAGGTTATGTCCACATAAAGTGTTCTAGGATATTCAATGATTAAATTGCAGAATATTTGGGCAATCCAGCTATTCATTATTTATTCAATATCTCTAAAACTACTTGAGATGAAAGAAAATGAATTGCATATATTTTCATAGCAGGTTAAAATATCGTTGCCTGAAAATTCCATTTCAATATGATAATAAACAAAAATTTTATTAGAACACCGAAGTCTTGGTGAGTAACACAAATTTTCCTATTAATATGAACAAAATCTGCTTTCCCGAAAAGGTGAAGCAGTTAACGTGAAAGCATTATCATCCTGATCATCAGCCTGACTACGTCTACTGCAGGACAAAAGCCTCTCGCATGTTCCGCCAGTCAACTCTGTCCTGTGCTTGCTGCTGCCACTTTATACCCGCAAACTTCCCAATCTCCTCTGCTCATATAACTTTTTGTCTCCCTTTAACGTGCTTGCCTTTTAAAGTCAGTTACCCATAATGACCAGCAGTTATCCTGCCTACATGTTACGTGCCCGGCCCATGTCCATTTCTTCTTGATGTCGACTATGATATCCTTAACCCTGGTTTGTTCCCCGATTCACTCTGCTCTCTGTCTCTTTAGGTTACACCCACCATTTCCTTTCCATCGCTCGCTGCATCGCCCTCAATTCAAGCTGAACCATCTTTGTAAGCTAGGTTTCTGCTACGTATCTAGCAGTAAATGTGATAGCAGCATGCCTTAATGCTATTTATTTGCAAATACTGCTGTCTCGGTTTTCCAGACATAGCAGGTGTAAATACAGATGTTCAGCACCTTGAAAACTGAGAAGTTCAGCACCTTGAATATAATTTAACAAAAAAACATCTTCACACTATTTTTTTTTCCAATTTCTCAGCACCGAGTCTGTGCAAATACCCATCAAGCTCCTTCCAAAAAAAGTGCACATTCTGCAGAAAATCAAACTAAACAAAAGAAAACAAAAATTGAATGGGCACAATATTTTGAAGATCAAATAACTAGGTGCGGTGTGCAGAAGATGCAACGAAGGATATGGTTGCCGGAACGCTCGAACCAGTGTGAACTATCTTGTTTAAGCAGGAGGATGACACGGTTGTAAGTGTGCCAATGTTTGAGAATGGCTGCAGTGATAATAATGCCCATGCGAAGTAGGCAAGAAACGCTAGTCATAGCGACAAAATAAAAGCAGCATTGCTTTTTTTTTTTAAAGAAAACTCTTCCTAACGTAGTTATGTCATGTTTGTGGTGAGGCAACAAAACAACCAACGCATATTCAAGTTTGACCAACATAAATTCCTTTAATAGTAAATGTCAGCATTCTTTTGTCTAGTTGCTTAACGTGCATTGGAGAGACCATAATTTTCGAAGAGCTTGTTCCAGATTGTTTCGACGTGAGTGTGTCATTTTAAATTTGCTATGATAGTTGCACCAATGTGTTTAAACATCTACTAAAACACCTACAATAGACCGACACCGTCATTAGTATATGTATAATGAAGAGGCTGTTTCTTGTTTGAAAAGGTTGTGACCACAGTTTCGTTGAAGTTTACCATGTTTTACTTTCATTACAAAACGACTAAACACTATTCAGAGCATTCTGACCTTAAGTATTAGACGTGATTCTACAGATAATGCAGTCATCTGTTTACATTTTAAGTTGAATTTGAGTATTGCCGACAACTTTTTTTCGTTCATTTATATAAATAACAAACAAAACCGCATCAAGCACCGAGTCTGAAGGCACCCTACTGATGTATTAAGTACATCAGTTGACTTCGTGTGGTTAAACAGAACAAATTTTGAGCGCAAGAGCAAGTAATCTGCTATCCAATCAACCAGCTTGTTATTGCCATAAAAAATTGTTAAAAATCTAAAAATTTTGCCAGGCGAACAAAGTCAAAGACCTTCGAATATTCAATAAATATGACATCAACCTGTTTTTTGTCATTAAGGAAAGAAGCAATGTCGTGCGTAAATTGAAGCAACTGTATAACAGTAGCATAGCCAGCACAAAACCCATGCTGTGATCGTGAAAGTATATTGTGTACATTTAGTGTATTCTACAATGTATTTGTTAATGATATTCTTCTAAAGTTTAGAGCTGGTAGCAAGCAAAAATACCAATAAT
This sequence comes from Rhipicephalus microplus, assembly GCF_043290135.1. Classification (NCBI taxonomy): domain Eukaryota; kingdom Metazoa; phylum Arthropoda; class Arachnida; order Ixodida; family Ixodidae; genus Rhipicephalus; species Rhipicephalus microplus. Next base: position 39,663,305 of record NC_134710.1, on the reverse strand, counting down.
TTCATATTACACGCTTGTTTATGGACTTAAATATGGATGTTTGCCGATTTAGATAAGAGGAGAAGAAAGGCCCATGCATAAAGCTGGTATCTTTTTCACCCTGTGGTGTACACGTATCCCGAAGGAGTACGGCCACTAGCGTGGGTCCGGTCTTAGCGAGCCGCAGGGCACACGTTAACCATTGCCGTCGCGAGAACACGATACTGCTCAAAGTCGCAACACTTTATTGTGGCAACACCAAACGCAGTACAGCCCGTTGCAAAAGGCGCGGCGGGAAAGCAAGTCGGCTTATCCACGCCACGGGCACAAAGTACTACACAGGGTGCCACAAGCACGTCTCCGCGGTAAAGGTGATCCACGGAGACACCGGGACCAAGGCCCGGTTGCTCGAGCGAGGGCAAAAGCGCTCGTGTTGGCTTCGAAGGGAGACGGGTCGGCGTAGCTAGGCCACGCACTAGGACACCGTACCACCCCCCGGCTGTGCGTACGCAGCGGGGCAACAAAAGGTGAGCGTTCGCCTCGGGCGCGAGGCGCCGTCAGCGAAGTCCGACGAGCCCCGAGTGACGGGAGTCGACGGACGGAAAAGATAGCGTGGCTCACCGTTTGCTGTCCCGGAGAGTATCTGACAGCTCCCGACGCAGCGCGCGAGAACCTCTCGGGAGTCCCCGCGCGCGGCGCCACAGTCAACATCCGCTACCGGGTGAGGGAGTTAAACGTCATTCCGCTCTCTCAGCGCAGCAGACAGCAAAGGAGGGCAGACATGTCGGGACATGAGAACGGCAGAAAAGGCGGCAAAGCCCGCGCAAAGGCAGCGGGCTAGCCTCAATTCCCACAACCCATAGCCGATACGTGGAGAAAGAGGCAGTTTTATCAGCAAAGAAAGCAACAAAAAGCATTCCTCCTTTTGCATTCTCCTTACGTTCTGTTCCCCAACAGGAGTTAGTGGAGAAAGGAAGAACACAAGAGCTTGGATAGAGGGGAAAATGCAAGGGAAGGGGGGCAAAAATAAAAGCCAAATGAAAGTAGAAACAGGAAGAAAGATTGTCTGTTCATATAAATCACATGAAACCGAAACCACATTTGCGGCATCAGAACTCCCGTCAGAGGAGTCAGATGCATTGTTATCGCTGTCACACAATGGCGCCTGAGAACATGTTGTGGTCAGTGTGCGTCGTATCTGTTCCCAGTAAAATACAGCCAACTGTGATGCACTATTTTTGATTATGAAAGTGCCCGACGAAGGAAGCTTATTTTTGCACACAAAATATAGCTGCATCGTGTCTTTCCTGCGTGCCAGAGGCTTGTGATCGTGAGTAGTGTAAACGGAGATCTTCAGCTGGACGTCGTTCAGGAAAAGTTACTGTGGCTGAAAATTAAACATTCGAACCTCAAAGAAAAGCTTGCCGACTTTCATAAGTAACTTTGCATATATTAGCTTTGTAGAGGTAATCGTATCCAATGGAGGCATATCCCAGAATGATAGCAAAGCCAGTGAAACAGCCCTTCGGAAGGTGAACAGCAAGAAGAATAAATTTCCCATTTTTTGAAAGAAAACAGTGCTTGCCTCTCCCTTTTTATCTTTTTGTAATTGTGAAAATAGAGTCATGCTAAAGTTTTGTTGTTTAAATGTGGCAACAATTCACACATAGGCATAGTTATTATGAACTAGAAAAATTGAATACTCATTAGATTAGTGTAAATAGTCTACTCGAAAGTATGTTTTGTCAAGCTAAGACAAATGAACGTTTTGTCTTGTTCATTTTGTTGCCATTGTAAGTACACTTCATTCAGTGTTTTGAAGCAACATATGTGGGTGTACTTGGCATGTTACCATTTTGTTTTGGGGGGCACTTCTGATAAGACAAACTCCTGATAAGACAAACAAATGATCATGATCCCTTCAAGTTCGTCTTAAATGAAGTCTACTGTACTCTGCTCCTCTGAGCTCGGTATGAAGCGGAGTGGGGAGGAGAAATTCACAGAGCCAATCCGCACACACCGTACATTGAGCCGTCTGACAGCGATGGCGTGGGCAGCATAGGTGCCACGCTGCACGCAACTAACCAGGAGATGACCGAGTCCACGCGACCACTCTGTGTTTCAATGAAACTGTCAGTTGTCGCTTAATACAAGATCGCAGTAGAGAAGCGCACAAATGTATCGGAAAAAGCTGATAGTCCGTTCTGTCGCTGTTTCAGTCGCTCCGTACCCTGTAATAGTTTCGAAATGCGCCTTTGTGTCACCAATACGCGCTATAAAACGATCATGTTAGAGTGCCAGCCTAATTTCTTTTTTGCACTTTCGCAAAAAGGTAGAAAACACTTTCTGGTGGGTACTTTGGGCAACATATACAGAGGTACTATATTTGGCAAAGGCACACGTCAGTAGACGGATATTTGTACTTGTAAGCACGCACTGCCATTTGGTGTATGATCATGCCGGGTTCCCGGCTGGTACAAATTATCGAGATTTCACTGCATTACTCGCTAAGTCACAGTTATTCATGTTGGTTACACCACTTTAGGGGAGAAACCACAGCAATAACAGTGATAAGATAAGCACTAGCAAGCCCCATGAATGAACCGAATTACAACGTAATCGAACACTGGATATGGATGCGGGCGCGTCCTTTGCATAGCCAACGCTCAGTGTTGCTCTGTCAAGGATAATAATCGGCTAGCATTAATGACTTACACTTCGAATCGACAATTATCATAGAAATCGCCATATTATGCTCAGCATGGACCAGCAGGTCACACTTGTGCAGAATGGCGCAATTGGTGCTGAACTTCCACTCTTGTGTAGAAAACACCCACTCCGCTTCCAACTATGCACAGATGCAGCGAGTAGCCTGTTGGGCTAATGTAGTGATAACGAGCTTTGTACAAGCGATGTGCACATCGCGATGCTCTAGCGGTAATGGCAGCGGACGGATGCGCCTTTGGGCTGTCGCTTAACATAGGTGTGCAATATGGCTACAACAGCACAATGCTTGCTGCACCGTGAGCATGTTACCGTCAATACAACAAGATTTCTTGGTGCCTGTGACCTGAAGTGCTAATCTCCGCAACAGCAAGCTGCTGGCACTTCTGCAGACGGTGCGTGCTTAAACACTGTCCTGCTCCCGCATTATGAAGCAGCAGCAGTTGGCCACCCAGGGCGTTTAAGTAGCCGCTTATTAAAAATGTACAGTAGGCTTACATGGCGCTATACCACATGCATTCCCTAGTACATGGCTGCGGATGCTTCCTGTGTTAAGGCTTTTCGTCGATTGATAACTCATACTGGTGTGTTTGTCAACGGTCGCCACCATGGCTTTGTTTTTCTCTTTATGATTGCCCACAAAATCACTGCCGCCATCGCGCTGAAGGCGCAGTAGTTAATCGGCCAGTCTCCGTACTTCTCGAAATGACAGAAAACCGTTTGCGGCACATTGTGGCATCTGCAAGTTCAGGGCTAAATTTTTATGGCGCAAAATGTTATTGCGTACTGACCAGTAGGCATAAGATGAACTACTATGACTTAAAACGGTCTTTGAATGCATTAGTCGCTATGAAATTCAGTCGGGGATTCGTCGCTACTATGTTTTAACCGTTGGTAAATTTAAAGTGGGTGGGCACTAAGGTGGTATAAAGAGGGCAAAACTGTATCACAGTAATCAGCAGGAATGACATGAAAAAACAAATGCTTTGAGCTGACTAGACCACTGGTAATGAAATAGTTGGGATTTATGGGTGGTAATCTCTAGGATGAAGACAGCTACCTCACACCACAACCACACTGTGAAGGAAGTCATGAGACCCTCCTTGCTACAGCAAGAGTCTCACATGCTTTCGGGCATATTAGTTACAGCCAGATTTACCAATTCAGACAGCAAATGAAAGGTATGGTTGATTAAGTAGGCCTTAATACGAATACCACAGTATCACCATCTAGCGTGGCACAACTTGGACTGGCCTGTGTGTCATGAATCGGTAGCTCACATGATAGGTGGCGCTCGATACTCAATTCTGTTTCTGAAAGCCAGAGTGCATCCTATGGCACAATAATAGTACAGTTTGACAACAGTCTGTGGAAATGTAGCAGGATTTACATAGCTAGTTTCATGTTTTGGCCCAGTTGGTGCATTGGCAACCTCACTGAATGTCTTTTGTCCTGTCTTCCGTGCTGTTTGCCATGTTGATAAATAAACCACAAAGAATCTAATAAAGTCCTAAAGTCACGCAAAATTTATATATAAAGCCAGTTATGGTAATAAAAAGCGATTCTGCTTCACTAGTGGCAATACAAAAATCCAAGCGAAGCTTTGCAGAAAAGTGTTTGAAAAGCAGGGTTATTACAGTCGACCACCGCTACAACGAAGCTGAAGAGACCTGAAAAAAATTTCGTTGAAGCAAAAATTTCATTGTAGTGAAATCGAAAAAAAACATATAGCTGACCTGAGCTAGCAAAACAAAGGAACTTTTATTCCAGCAGTTCAGAATGTGTCGGCTTTTTCCTTTTTTTTTTCCCCAGAAGCATCACAACGCGATTTTCACCCATGCATAGTGACGCCATGATGAAAAGCACACTGAAACGACGGCCACAATGGCTTCCGTGAACGAACCTAACAGTTGCGCTAACGCCAGTAGCTTTCTGCTGTCAAAGGTGTCCGACAACGTCAAGATGGCGGCATGGTATCGTGGAGCGATGACTTCTGCTTTATTCTATGTTATTGTTATCACCCACTTGTTGCAGCTGGTTGCTTTTGTTGATAACACAGATGAACAGCCACTCTGACCAGTGACCGCACTGGCCACGTGCAAAAAGAACCAATAGCATTGGCATCGAAAAAGGCATTGTTCTGAATTGCAATTAGCAGCTACAGGTAGGAAACTATGAACTGAGAAACTGAGCTAGAGCTTCGGATTGTCTGCAAGCACAGAAGCAAGCCAGTGACAAAAGCAGGGCAGTCTCATCGCCATCACTATCGAGCAATGGTGGCCTCGTGCATAGTAAACAGTGGTGGTTTCTGGCGATGCGAACGCATGTTGGCATTGCTAGAAAGACCTTGTGTACACATTTTTATGTTCTGAAAATGCATCAGAATGTTCGAGCTTGTGTTTACTACATGGCATTAAATATCTGAGCCTGGAATTGCATCCTCAAACTTAAGTGGAGCGAAATGGCAGAAGAAAAAGTGTTCGCCGTGGCGAAAATGGTTATGCATTTACTCCGATGAACTGTTGACAGGGAACCGAGAATTTTTAGTTGTAGTGGAATTCTGCTGAAGTGCAGTTCATTGTAGCGGGGTCAGATTGTAGCAAAAAATAGCATCTCTCAACTGGCATTCTCACCTGTGCCACCCATTTCACTCTTCATCATTTGTTTCATTCCAAGAACACATGAAGCAAAAGAAATAAGGAAAAAAAACGATAAAAACCAAAGAAGAGAAAGCTACATTATCGAAAGGCTGTCACAAGCCTTATTTTACCTTTCCTAGGTTATTAAATTCACTGTACAGAATGTTCTCTCTGTATTTTCTGGAATCCAGAAGAATTCTATGAACATTCTATGGAAGCATTCTATGAAATTATGCCAAGTTTACTTCAGTATGAAAAATACCGACCAGCCACAAACTGTCTTTGGATGTCAGAGTTTCAAGGTATCATGGCTATAAAAGTCATCAAGCATAGGGGGTGGTTAGGAAATACGAGCTTATGGAGCTGAATAACTTAGTTTATATCTTAAAATGCGGCAAAGTCAATCGTATTAAATAAAACACACACATGCAGTGACACGCAAAGTTTACCATAAAAAAACGTTTCATCTACCTTGAGCATGCTGATCTCTCGCCCCTGTTCCCTGATCTCCAGTTGGAACTCATTGAGCCTTTGTTGCTGAAACTGCACCAGTGATCGAAGCTCCTTCACACAGTTGTGATCCTTTGGAGAAAGAACAACCCAGAGAAGTGAAATATTGCTTCCATTTTTAAGACTGCTGAACACAATAATGTCTTTTGTAAGAGTTTACTAAGTATCGCTACTTATGTTGAGGTACCATCATGAGCAAACGCCACATCATTTTTTCTGGTTTTGACTAGTACTATTTGGTGTCCCCCAACAGGGAAATCGCAGCTTCTACTTTAGCTGTTTGTACTTCAGGCTGTACCAACGAAAATTATTAACAAAGCTCGCTGATGTGTCATGGTTTCTCAGGATGGGTTGGCGTTGGTTCCTTTCGCCAGCGATGTTATCGCGTGCTACAAGATCAGTTCTCACCACCTGGCTATCATGATTCTGGGCTAGTTTGTAAGGACAAGAATGTTTAAATAGGATACAGTTCAATATAAATCATATACAATGATGAGAGCCCTATTTCGGAATAATATGAATTTTACAAAAAGTCACAGTAGCAATGCATTAGGAACAATACATTTATGTTTATGGGGCAATTAAATCTCCCTGGCTGTAAAGCTTGACATACTTCAGAACAACTGCAACATCCAAACATTCAAAAGAGCATATATCATTTTGCCCAATCATAAAACAGGCATCTGAAATGTCATCTTCCATGTGACCCCAGAGTAGAAAAGAAAAATCCTCATGAACAGTTGCCCAACCACATGGAGGTCAATGGTATTGACAGCGATAATACTAGAGGGAAGCTTTCACACTACACTAAGACCTTAATGGTATTGGACGAACAAAGTTGCAAAAAGCCACCAAAGTATCCTCCTGAGGAGGAAGAAAAAAATAACTTACCGGAAGAAAAACCGTGTGTTTGCCTTCCCTTTGCTGCTGTAAAACACTGTTTCACGATTTTCAAAGTGAGCCTGCTCTATTACATCGTCCTTAACCAAACCACATAAGAATATGAAAAACACCATATGGACTCCTCAGAAACAAGACTTCATAGTTTAACCTTTTATTGTTTGAAACTTTCACCCAATTTCCAGCCGTTCCAGTCCAAAACAATTTTTCCAGTCTCGGGAATCGTGAAAGAAACAACTGTGCAAGGAAAAGCTCATTACATGATTATTTTTGCAGTTCATTTTGTGCTCAAGTCTTTCAGCAATAGCTGGGCAATGTATGGCAGTGCTCATAGCACTCTTCTGGGTGCAATTCGGGCTTATTTGCACGGTTTCCAGAAGAACATGGTTTTGTGCTACCAGAGCAGCAGTCTACAAGGTCATCGTCATGTTCGTCCTTGGCTTTTATAAAATCACTTCCTCCATCCTGTGATGGAGGCATGTGGTTGTCTTCAGTAAAACTTGCAGCTGGGCAAGTTGGTTCATATTTCAAGATAAATTGGAGTGTGCCCGTCGCTACCTGATCTTTTTTGTGTCCTTGTCTTTATTTGCACACACCAGTTTACCTTAAAGTGGTTATCTTCCTCACTAAAATCTTCACTTTAGCTAAAAGCTTCCAAACTATTCCCATAGAAGACACTTAATGAAAGGCAGCCATGCACCACCAGAAGCAGCACGAAAACAGTCACTGAAGCCAAGGAAAGCCAACTGTCAGATGGATTTATTTGGTTGCTTGTAACAATAAAATGAGCCCCCCCCCCCTTCCTCCTCTAAAAAAAATCACCTTCTTTTGTTCATTCATAGCGAGGGCTTTTCTTGGCATAATTAATGCCTTACCTTTGCATAGGAAAGTTTGTTGGTGAGCTGCCACCTCATGCAAAGATCACGTAACACATGGCACCCTCTGGCAAGAAGTGTGTTCCACACTTTTGCCTTCATTACAAGTGGCACTGGCCGAGGCTCTCGGGGATTCCCAATAAAGCAAACAGGGAAGCACTTTCTACCGCAGCACAATGGGTAGAGTATTCAACACACTACTCAAAAGTCGTGGATTTGGGTCTCTGTGATGAAAGGGTGTTTTTTTTTTTCCTTCACTTTCATTTCATTCAATTTACGTTATTATTATAACACAACAGTTCAAAGAGTCCAATCACTGTACCCTACACTTTTCCTGGCCTAAACGTCTGTTTGACTCATTCAATACATTATTCAAATGATTCCCAGCGTTATAAGTGCAGTTCAACAAACCTTCAGTTCATCTTTTGGAACAACAAGGCCACAGCCCTGCTCGCATGGCACTAGTCGCCGAGGGTTGTGCTCACAAGTTTCTCGGTGTGATGTCAGACAGTCAAGCTTGACAATGGCACTACAGCCAAACTGGGCATTGTCACACGACATTTGGAGCCTGGACAACAAGTTTCGCAGAATGCGTGGCACGGGCTTAAGCTGTGCTGCAGTGATGGACTGCCGGTCAACAGGGCATGTCTGCTGTCTTGACAACCACTGACAGATGCAGCCTTGGCAGAAGGCATGCTCACATTGTGGTGCCTGCAGAGAATATGAATGTTGAGTGTAGGTCTGAAATTATTATAGTGAAGCTGCCACAAAAACATTCACAGTGAGGGTATCAGTTCATATAGGTGAGGAGAATTGAAAAGGTTTCATCTGAAATGGGCACAGCCTCCAGCACTGTGTGGTCAGCTGTTTCAGCAGAACAGGCAATGCAACGATATATGGGAATCGACTATATAAGCCTTTCACACGCATTTCACCGGACACTATAAAACCCACCACTGGCACTAGAGAAAAAGACGAAATGTATCTTTCTTCTACTTGGCATCATTTATCTGTCCAGCTGCACAATTCAGCAGTAGCAGACTGCTAGCCATTGGAAAGCCAGAGACTTTTACTGAGTCACTGTCACGACTAACACACTCCCTGCAACAGCAAAGATCAGCATTGCGCATAAACCCCTCAGACTGTATTCTATCAATAATCTGCACAATACGTTGACAAGACATGGCCATCAAGGTATCAGGCTTATGGAACAGTGACTGAAAATTGTAAGGCACCTCACAACACTATAGCAATGAGTGACAATAGGTTTTACTGCAGACGACACAGCTCATTCATGTGCAAGGTGAAAACAATGAGATGCCAGTTATTTCGCTAGTGTCAAGACATTAAAATTCTAGGTTTTTTTACCTGACACATTCAAAATATTCTTATTGCTTACAGTTAAGGAAACTTTAGGATTTATTGGTGCTGTCTTCAGTATTATCTCTTGGTACGAGATTTCTTGTGTTGCTTTTAAGCATGATTTGCCAAAATATGTCTCTAAAGCAACTTTATTTTTTTTACTAATACTCATTAGTGTGTTTAGAAAATTTGTAGAGGAAAAATTATAACATTACAATTTGACAATATAACCCAATAAATCCAACAGACAATTCAGATAAAGTAATCACAGGGAACATTATTTGTTGTTTTCAACCGTAGTGTACTAATTATGAAACATGCTGAAATTATTTAGCGTGGATGAAGCAGCACCCTTTCCGTTGGTAGGATCCAAGTTCACTTGGCTTAACGGTCCAATGAATTCATTTGGCCATGTCCAACAAAAAAACTTGCCCCTCAAGAAAAAAAAACTGCCTTCTTTCGTTCTTTGATAAAACAATGCAGTTTTCACTATGCAGAAAAAGGAATTTTGTAACTCATACACTTTATGAGCTAAATGATTGAGGATTTCCTCTATTATAGACAACTCTTGAGCTGACAGCTAGTACATTTCAGATAACTTTTTTGTTTTTCCTTCTATGTACTTCACTCAACATCAGGAATAGCTTATACAATGTTCAACCATTCCCCTGCCCCATTTTTTTCATTAAATTATTGGATAAAACAACCAAATAGTGCTTTACAGGAATCCCCCTAAAAATGAATAGCTTATGCAATGTTCAACCGTTCCCCTGCCCCCTTTTTTTCATTAAATTATTGGATAAAACAACCTAATAGTGCTTTACAGGAATCCCACTAAAAATAATTCATTTAGCTTTATATTGATATATGAAATTATCCATAGCAAAAAATATTTACTGCTACCTACAAAATATGAACAACTTTCCTGCAATGTCAAAAGAGCTAAGTACTATCTAAACATTTTTTATTATACTCATATTCTCCTTGTGACGATAGAGAATCCTTTCGACTCATGTTAAGCCACCTAATGTTGGCATAAGTGAATATGACAGCATTACAACAACAATATTACTAAAGCAAAAATCATTCAACCTATGACTTTGAAACTACTGGCTTTAAATTTAAAAAGAAGCAATGAGCAGAGGAGAGTAAATTGTCATTTTATAGAGAACCAGAGTACATGCGCCACTTTGTCTTTGAAAAAAAATATCGAGACGTGCACTGTACAGAAATGTTTGCATCATTTGAAGCATAATGCACCACAGTATTATGAGCTTGAAAGTTTAAATAGGACATCTTTTCTAGTCTTCCAGAACTTTAGCCAAAGCTTTGCGCTTTCACAATGTCACTGTCAATGACAAAGGCTAGTGCAACAGTTAGCTGCGCTACATCGGGGTCGTGTGCTGCCACTGTCAACAGACAACGCACAAGTCGGCTAAGCAGGGCTTGTACTGGCTTCAAAGGAGAAAATTCAAGGATATCACACGTTCTTCAAGGACTAAAAAAGGGCATATAAATGAGGATTTCATTTTCTAGTATAACAATGTTTTAAATTCCAACTAAATTTACTGCACTTATACAAAGAAATCACACATTCTTCAAGGACTAAAATATGGTATACAAATAAGGATTTCATTTTTTACCATAACAATGTTTCAAATTTCAACTAAATTTATTGCTCATATACAAGGATATCATACATTCTTCAAGAACATAAAAAATGGCATACATATAAGGATTTCGTTTTTTACTTTAACAATGTTTCAAAATCCAACTTAATTTATCGCACCTATACAAAGATATCACACGTTCTTCAAGGACTAAAAAACAGCATACAGACTAGGATTTCATTTTTTATGACAAAAATGTTTCAAATTCCAACTAAATTCATCGCACCTCTACATACACAGTTGAAACTCGATAAATTAAAACCATCATCACAATCTACTCAAATTACTCTATTAAATCGGGAAGTTTGTAAAGTAAATAAAGAGGTTTTTCCATATTTTGAACCCTAAAATTGTAACCTAGAGACACCCAATATCTAATAAAGCATAGTTTTCGCCGCTAACCCAAGCGTGCTTCTGAGAAAATTCCAACAACAATAATATCACCGATTTTATGTGAGATGGCAGCATAAGATACAGTAATGGAGGAACTCACTGGAAGAGTTGGTGGGGGGAGGTCAAGGCATCCGCTTTGTAATTCACGTCTATAATTTATAAACATTGAAACAGTGTATGAATGACAACCTTTTGGAATATCTGTGAGAACACGTGAGTACACACGTGAAACCAGGTAAGGCTGATAGAAATGCCAAAGATGACTAGATAGGACCTTATGTTGGCAAAAGAAAGTGGAACTCACTCAGATTCACTCAAGGTATATAATTTGCGCTTTGGACTCACTCGCACTCAGACTCACCAAAATTTTCCTGAGCCAAACTCACATGCACACGCACTCACGAAAATTTTTTTTCAACCGGACTCACTCGCACTCAGATTCACGAAAATATTACTCACCCGAACTCACTCAGACTCCGACTCCCAGCTCGATCTGAGTGAATCCGAGTGAGCCGACTCGTGACCAACCTATGCTCACGTGACACAAAACTTGTCGCATGAACAAGGTAGCCCTCTTTATGTCAGTGAAGTTGACCCGCGGCAGCAGTTAAACATCACGGTGGAGTTCAGGGTCTTGAAGTTCGATTGGGTCCAAGCCACTGCACAGATGCACTTTCTCCAGGTAGCACAGGTACACCAATAAAACAGAGAAAAACAGATAGCTCTACAGTGTCACCGGAGCTACCGCAAGCGCATTGAACCAGGATGCTGCCAAGATGGCTGCATCCTGGAACGACACTAGCACACCTTGTGGATAACGTCAAGTGAATACTTTCTATAAGCAGAGTGCACTATTTTTCGTGACTGCCAAACGGGATTTACAAGTATAAATACTATCCCGATTGTGAAACGGACACTATATATAATCTGTCACTATTCAAGGTCTTTTCGTTTCCACCAGGATATAATTACATGTTCTGGCCAGGTGTAGGTCCTTTAACATCTACGATGCCCATTAAAGGACCCCGAGTGATCAAAACTGATATGCAATCCTCTACATCCAAATTTTAAGTGATTCTGGCACTTCATTCTCAACCTTCTTTTTTTCTGTACTTGTACGGCCGAACAGATGGCCAGAGATAATTTATTGCTTATGTGCCACTGGTACCTTGGCTGCCAAAAAAGTGGTAGCAGCATTAAAAAAGTAAAGCGCTTAAAGTTGAGTGCGCACTTTTACAAATGTATGGTATAAGTAAACAGGGTCACGGCATGGGTCACGCGTTTGCCAAGTAAAGTTAGCTATGCATATAGTATCTCAACAACACCAAGTAAACTAGGATGTCTAGGGAGCCTTCATGTGCACGCGTCTTTGTTTTGGGGTGGTGTCAGCCTTTGATCCACCACTTGCCGCCGCCCTATGTTGCCAGTCCCAGTTTTCACGGCAACAAGCACCATGTTGCTTCTTGCGGTCACGCATTCCAGCTCTGCCACACTGCACCAGGTGCATGTTGGCGCAAAAAAAATGTGCTAGCGGCGATATGAGCTGCATTTGACTACACCGTTGACCTAGCTTCGGCTACGACAACATCCTCGCGCTAAGCGCACCTACAAGAACTTTGGAGTGTGATTGCCAGGGTACGGCATGCCACAATGCGAAACCATCTGGATACTGTCCCGCTTCCCGACTGGCTCTCCCCAATAGTAATGCTGGATTACACAAGTGAAGCAAGATTCCATGGAGCCGACTACTTCTCCCTGTGTTTGTGAGGCGAGTACCCATTTTATTACGAGTGGGTTGAGTATATCGCCACATATTTAGTGAAATGGCTGACTTAAACATGCAAAAGAAGCAGTTTGAGCAAAGTAAACACGATAACTTGCACAGTAAAGAAATTGACCAGGCTTCATTCGGCTACGCCGGGTTATGCGGGCGAAAGCTGGTTAACATTAGTATGCTTGTTTATCCTCGTAGTCGAACCGCAGTTCACCAATCGAATGATATGACTAGTCGAACGTATGGCCTTGCATGCATTCACTATCTGCGTTTCATTGGTTTCGGAAGCCGTCACCGTATTCGTACCGGAAAACGCCACGCCCGTAAACCACCAACAGACGCGCGCGTTCGCGTCTTCCTTTGCTGACACATGTTCACATTTTTGCACTTTCTTTTCGGTCGCTCAGGAGGGGCATTTGGAGAGGTAGACAGACGAGCCGACGAACCCGTTCCCTGTAGACTCTTGTAGTCTTGAACAGTTACAACACAACTATATGTTGTGCGGCTTTCCATGGAATATTCGTTCTGAATTCCCTTCAATGACATGCAGAACCACACTGAAACTCGCTCTACATTGGCAAAAAGTATTTAGCTTTAACAATATAGAATGCGACAGATTTACTGTTTGTCTATCTGTCTGTGTGGCGGTCCTGAACGGTGCAGTAAATGTGCACTAAGCAAGTCAGTTGTTGGCCCATAACTCAAATATGCCCCATGAGAGATTGCTGCTGCGTTGTTAGTTTTGTCGTCCTTTTGTTTCATAACCAGCCAAAAATATGATTTGATATCGTGAACTCAGTCTTTATTTAGTGCTTGCAGAGAAAATGTGTATGGACTCCGTATATGTGGTCGGCGCCGTGTATAACTTTTGGCCTTATTGCTTTATCGTAGGCCCACTGCGAGGACACAAGCTTCCAGCAAAGGAGGCAGGACAGTTTGAAGAAATTAAGGCCAGATGCTGTTTGGATGCTGCTTGCAATAAAATCTGACCTGGAAAAACTTGGTTTGTCCCTTGTTACTTCCCTTTGCTTTTCTTCTAGCCTAATATACAGGCTTGTGGGGGGAGGGGGAGGGTTGGTGTAATATGAGTGAGTACCCTACTATTTTCTGGCAATGCTTACAGCTTGTAAGGTTTTGAAGCAGTCCATTGTACAGATTCGTTTGCAAGATCCAAACTTGCTGTGGGAAATTATATTACGAACAAAAGTAATATTTAGGGTATGAGAAACAGGCTAGTGGAGTTATGCAGTTTACAAAGAACATCGCGAGCTACCCGGTTGTTTGAACTGCCTTCCCTGTCGTTATGGATGCTGTCACATAATACAGCATGGTCTCAAGCCTTGCACTAGAAGGCCTTTGAGGTTTGATTGATTGATTTGTGGGGTTTAACGTCCCAAAACCACCATATGATTATGAGAGACGCCGTAGTGGAGGGCTCCGGAAATTTCGACCACCTGGGGTTCTTTAACGTGCACCCAAATCTGAGTACATGGGCCTACACCATTTCTGCCTCCATCGGAAATGCAGCCGCCACAGCCGGGATTTGATCCCGCTACCTGCGGGTCAGCAGCCGAGTACCTTAGCCACTAGACCACCGTGGCGGGGCAAGGCCTTTGAGGTTTCTGCAGTGATAAGGTGAGTTTCAGCAATGCCACCCAGACATTGAAGTTTGTTCACAGTGAAATCGAGGTTCTCCCCTTCGCAAATATAAGACTCCTAAATATCCTCACTCCGCGGTGGGTCTACCAAATGGGAGAAACTAACTGTTTTAATGGTATTTCATACGAACTCGAGTCGTATGACGTTTTTTCTGTTCTACAAAACGACAGCTAACTTCAGAAAACAACCCTCCAGCTTTCAGAACTTGCTATATAAAAAAAACACCAACCCCTTCTCGTTGAAACCGACGCTGCCTTCAATGTAAATGAGCGACCGCTGAGAACTAACATGGCGGCCCGTCAAGTATGGTGGTCGTTTTAGCCCGCTGTAAGCAAACATGGTCGAAGTTGTCACCATGCTTAAACACGGAGACGCGCGCACATGAAGTATAGTGCCTAGAGTATACTGGCAAGTGTGCTCAGTGCGTGCTCTCGCGTGGCCGCCGCGCTGATGCCTTCCCACCGTCACTGCATAGTGGCGCTGCCACTCTCTAAGGTCCACCGCGCGTCGGCGGCTCCTGCGCTAGGAGAAGCGTAGCAGAGCACTTTCTGCAGCAAATCCAGTCTTCGTTGCTTTTAACACACTTGACAACAGACTTGACCAGACGCAAAAAGATCTTAGTGCTGAATAACTGCCCCAAGATAGTTGCAATGTAAGCTTGTTGATGAAGCATATGAAAGGATTTTTTTAGCGTGAGGCGAAATACTTAACAGGAAGGAATAAAGTGGCAGGACAGAGCACTCTGTCCTGTCACTCTATTCCTTTCTGTTTTGTAATTCACCTCACGTTAAAAAAATCCTTTCATATGCCCTAAGATAATCCTCTGCTGGTTCGGAATGACAGAACGACGAAGCGTTTCACACGCACGTACCTCAAATCGTCTGCTTGTTTTCGCGATTCCGTGCTTATGACGACCAAGGCCAAATACGAGGAGCCACTTTGAATGTACTATGGCTTACAAAAGCTGCTATTTCAAAATAATAAGTTAAGATTGACACATTAGATGCGAGAAATCGTGTCGTAAAACTGGCTCATGGCAATTTCGATTATGAACAATAAAACTCCCGATTTTTCACAGGTACACAAAACTGTTCGCAAGTTTTCCCGATTTAGGGTGTCTTCGCAGCTGCTGCCACTTGGTACATCTTACTGCTTAAAAACCGCGCCACACAGAACTGAAGAAGAGTGCCTGCTTCTTTCTTTTTTTTTCTTTGTCCCGCCGTGTTGTTTTCTTTCCAACGCAATAATTTTACTCGATCTAGTCAACTGCTATCCACACCGCTCGATCAATCATTGTGATATTTTATTTCGTTAGCGGCTTATCACACTCGGTATGATGCAGCATCATGCTAAGGGTACACTTTATGTGCCGGGGTAGTCTGATCATGCGGCTACTATAATTGTCAATCGCGAACAGATATTTTGCCCAGGACTGGTCAATGACAAGGCCCCCGTGGTGGCTGAAAGAATCCATCTCCCTGGTCTTCTTTTTCTTTCAGGCAGAAAATATATTTGAATTAAGTCTAATTTAAACCACTGCACGTACGTTTTGCAAATAAGTTCATCCCGGCAAAACAAATATATCTTTTCCTTGCGCAGGTGCTCATAGAGTCTCGAGCTGAGCATTCGCATCTAAAGGCACTCGACTATCCAGTTCACATCGTATGGCATGCCTTTCACAGATTGTCGTTGGGCAGCAAGAAAGCATATTTTCACAGCAAGTTACCGCTTTTGAGGGGGGTTGCTACTCTTTCTTGCACTGCTAATTTATTCAGTGCCTCATTCTGGACTTTCATGCCAGCCACTTGCTTCTGCACAGTGGCCAGTTTCACACAATATGATACACTGACAGATTGTTTAGAGCATGTTGTGCACTTTTTCCTGTGCAGTCTGTTTTGCACGAGCCTTCGTAGATATTTGCACTGCGCGCAGCTATCAACACTAAGCTGACACTTTTCAGAAAAATACAGTTCCCTGAAATATGCTGTAGCCAGTACTGAATCACGTGGGGCATAACAGCTCTGAACGTCAGCTCCAAATGTCCCCGTTATTTCAATAAATAGCGCAGCAACAATGTTGTTTTCTGCGTGATAACGCGTGTAGGCGATAGAGCCAGCTTGGCTTCGGTCAAAATAGTCCACGTCGCAGGAATTGAAAACTTGCAGAACAGGTGTTGAGCTTGAAGCACAGTAATATAAACAGAGCCCCGTGGCTGAGCACTCCGCTTGAAGCACGATGGACTGAACACTGCAATGCAGGTGTGTGCTTGATGACCCACTGCTGACATCTGTAACGGCACTGCGCTTGGCCGTTTAGTGATGGTACGGTCACAAATATTTCTGACTTTCTTTTCCTGTTCCTTTTTACGCAGAAGGTGTTTAGGGCAGCTGTCAAATACTGTTGGTAGTGCGTCAGGGTTCAGGCGCGGTATTTCCCTGGCGATCTCTTTGACAACGACGCCCACAGTAGCTTTAAAGGTTCTTTTAAGTAGATGTCCTCAAAATGCTTCTCATAAAACACACATGCCTGAGTCAGCCTGAGCCGCTCCCACTCAGCAAGTCACGTCTGACGACACAGGAAACACAGACAACTTCTCCGGGATTGTGCGATAGCCACTTCAGCACAAAGCACGTTTTCTGCTTGCCCTGATGCCTCTCCCGTTATATCATGTCTTTGCGGATCCAAAGGGCATAAAGAACAGGGTTAACACACTAAAAACAGTGCACACGTCAATAATACAGCTTCTGACAACACGAGGCACAAAGAACTTACAATGCCGCAGAAGCAACAAAGGCAACACGCATACAAACGGGCGGCACTGACTGCACCTTAGCAACAAGTGGCGCCGCTTGCCCACTAAAGTTGGAAGGCACCACCGGCCCAGCCATTTCCTCCCATTGTGAACTGCTCCGCTCAGCAACCAGCCAGTATATTCTAGGCGTTATAAACATTTTTTTCGTGGGCACCACCATTTGCTACCGGGCGGCCTTTTTCTGGTCTGGCAACCCATTTGGCATGCGGGAAGCTCGCTATTTGCATAGAAATTAAACGTGCGGCTGCGATTTTATTGTTCTTGTTTAGTTTTTACGTGGTGAATTTTGACTGAAGTGATGCAGGTTCTTTAAAAAATGAGTCTATGAGACGTTCTGACAAGGTTCAAATCGCTGAGGGTCAATAGTTTTATTACACAGCGCCGCGAATGAGTCCGCCTCTGTTGATGCAATATATTCACAGCACAATATGTGCAATATTCTGAGTTCTTTCTTTTCGAGACTGAGCAACAACACTTTGAGAGCATAGTGAATATCTTAATCTTGAGCTGTAATCATCATCATCATCAGCCTGACTACGTCCACTGCAGGACAAAGGCCTCTCCCATGTTCCGCCAGTTAACCCGGTCCTGTGCTTGCTGCTGCCAATTTATACCAGCAAACTTCTTAATCTCATCTGCCCACCTAACCTTCTGTCTCCCCCTAACCCGCTTCCCTTCTCTGGGAATCCAGTTAGTTACCCTTAATGACCATCGGTTATTCTGTCTACGCGGGGATCTACAGGGGATCAACTGCTACCATAGTGCTTCATAAAGAAAGCAACAGAATACCAATAAAGAAGGGTGTAAGGCAGGGGGACACAATCTCCCCAATGCTATTTACCGCGTGCTTACAGGAGGTTTTCAGAAGCCTAGAATGGGAACAGTTAGGGATAAGAGTTAATGGAGAGTACCTTAGTAACCTGCGCTTCGCCGATGACATTGCATTGCTGAGTAACTCAGGGGACGAATTGCAACTCATGATTACGGAGTTAGACAAGGAGAGCAGAAAGGTGGGTCTTAAAATTATTCTGCAGAAAACAAAAGTAATGTACAACAAACTCGGAAAGGAGCAGCGCTTCGAGATAGGTAATAGTGCACTTGAAGTTGTAAAAGACTATGTCTACTTAGGGCAGGTAATAACCACAGAGCCGAACCACGAGATTTAAGTAACTAGAGGAATAAGAATGGGGTGGATCACATTCAGCAAGCACTCTCAAATTATGACAGGTAGATTGCCACTATCCCTCAAGAGGAAGGTATATAATAGCTGTATCTTACCGGTACTTAGCT
Source organism: Rhipicephalus microplus (assembly GCF_043290135.1). Lineage (NCBI taxonomy): Eukaryota > Metazoa > Arthropoda > Arachnida > Ixodida > Ixodidae > Rhipicephalus > Rhipicephalus microplus. Next base: position 39,644,718 of record NC_134710.1, on the reverse strand, counting down.
ACGAAGCAGAAACCTGGAGACTTACACAGAGGGTTCCGCTTAAATTGAGAACGACGCAGCGAGCAATGGAAAGAAAAATCGTAGGTGTAACCTTAAGAGACAAGAAGACATCAGAGTGGATTAGGGGACAAACGGGGGTTAAGGATATCATAGTTGAAATAAAGAAGAGGAAATAGACATGGGCCGGGCATGTAGCGCGTAGACAGGGTAACCGATGGCTGTAGTCATACGCCTTTCTAAAAAGATTTTTTACACAATGCCGTTGCACCGGCTACCGCTCTTGCATGAAGCGGTGAATTGGAGTGTAGCGGTTAGTCTTTATTTCATGGCACTGACGGTTTGTGTTAACTGCACACTAGCTGTTAACTGAATTGTTTCTCAAATCTGAAGGAGTGACGGTATCTTACTCGCTCATTTGTTTTTACATGTGTGCACTAGAATACAGCCTTTACATCAAACGATGCTGACGTGTCTGCGCATCCCCTTTTTATCTTCTTTTTTTCTTTAATCGCGATATCTGAGTGACTTTCGGTGCCGCAGTACTTTGACCTGCGATAGAAAGAAATGTTACTTGGGGCTGCTTATCGGGGAAATACTGTCATTGTTGGAATAGCTGTAGGCTGTATACCTTCCATTCATAGCTGAGGTTGAGCATCGGTGTCAAGTCGTTGCGGTTCGTTCGCCTGAGAAAAAGTGCTCTGAACATACCCCAGTACCCACGGAAGGTACAAAGTTTTTCCTGTTTAAGTTTGCAAGCCATAGAAGCCGCTGTTCCTCGTCAATAGGAAAACGATGCAACTTGAAGAAGAGTCCCCAGCCAAAAAAAAAACGTCTTCGGTGATGCACATGGCATATTTCTTCCGACAGCAGTTTCTTTTTTCTGTAGTTGTTACTGCACCGAAAAACAGCGCAGTGGTTCACTGATGACCAATTCTTGGCCATCCTAGCAATGAAGAAAAAAAATCTGCAGGTTGGCTTAATTCATGGCAAACCGCTCGATAACGCCACACGTACCAGCCTCAACACACACTCCAAGCCATCGCCCGCTTGCCAGAGAGGAGGATTGCAATGGTTGCCAGACCGGACCTTCTCGCCTGATGCAAGGTCTATACATGAAGGCTCTCTAACGGTGCCTCGATGCGCGCGTCCCCGAGCGGGCATGTGAACTGTTCCACAGCGCCGACACAACACAGAATTTTACGAACAGAATTTATGTTCAGCTAGACATAATTGCAGTTCACACACAGTGCGACAACGAACACACAGCAGAAATTACACAGAGTTGTGAAATTAGATGCGAAACGCTGTCAAAGCTCCGTCGATGATGATGATGTGTGGTGTTTTATGGCGCAAGGGCCAATTGATGGCCAAAGAGCGCCATTTCAATGAGTATAGAGATGCGGACAATGATATGTTGCGTGGCTGTATAGGGGCCTTAAAATTCCTCGCGATAATGTGGGTAAAAACATAAGTATTAAAGACATGACAGTGGCGTGATATGCATATTAAAAAGGGTGACAAAGGTTTTGATAATAAAAACATGTAAAAATATTTGGCACTAGCACACTTGTCTCATCAGTGCCCTTGTGTCGAAGGGCTGCGAGGCAAGTGCTTTTAAATGTAATCACAGCAGCAGCGACCTCTCTTGAGAGGTCACGCTACGCAATGCCTGGGTATAATACATGGTAAAAATTAACATCTCTTAAAAAAGCTAACAATGATTTATGGGTGAAAAGTGGTTCCCTACCGACAAACATTGCAGGGTGTAAAGGTATATGTTGTCGGTAGGGTAATGGGAAGTGTTGTCTTCTTAGAGTGTCTAACTGTTTACATTGGATTAAAACGTGAAGAACTGTTAAAGCCTCACCACATTTATCACACAATGGTGGATCACCACCGGATAAAAGATGTGTGTGTGTCGTGTATGTGTGCCCTATCCTGAGTCTTGTTAGTGTTACCTCTGTTAGACGTGATTTTGATACTGGTGGCCAATGGCCAAGGTGTGGCTTGATAACGTGTAGTTTGTTTTGTGTGTGTGTATCCCACTTGCTCTGCCAGTAGTCCCTGAGGTTTAGTTTGAGAGACGGCTTAAGATCAAGGGCCGGGATTGATATGGATGTAATGGCGGTGCTCTCATGGACGGATGCAGCGAGCTGATCCGCCCTCACGTTGCCTTGGATCTCACGGTGCCCTGGCACCCAGCACACTACAACATGTTGTTTGTGCGTGTAGAGTGTGCACAAAATGGAGTAAAGTGAGACAAGGACTGGGTTTTTTTGTTTTTTAAGACTGTGCAGAGCTGTTACCACACTGAGGGAGTCTGTATAAATTACTGCTTTTTGTATTTGTAATTGTTTGATGTGTTTAGCTGCCACCAGTATCGCGTAAGCTTCCGCTGTGAAGATACTTGTGCGTGGATGTAGAGGGCCAGCATCCGAAAAGGATGGGCCGACAGCAGCGTAGGACACAGAGGAGTTAGTCTTGGAGGCATCTGTGAAGAACTCAGGACATCAAAGCTCCGTCGAACCCGACACACTACACGTTATGCACCATATCATGACAACCTTTAGCAAACTTCACGCACGAACTACCAGTCCGACTATTAATAAAAAAGCTCAAATGACACGAAAAAAAAAAAGGTGAAACAAAGTTTCATACCTGTAGGGGTTCCTCAAGAACACCTGAGCAAACCGGGCAGATCAACTCTTCATCGACGTCGCCTTGAAAACGGCAAAGATCGTAACCCATGGTCGTGCAGCACGGCAGGCGTACCTAGAAATACACAAACTCGGTCAACACTAGTTATCGACGTTAGCACGAGTCAGTGCAAGCCGGTCACGAACATCAGCCATTAATCAAAAAAAAAAAACGGAAAGATCGTCCCAAAATACGCCACCCGTGAGACAGTGTGGCTCAAAATCACCTTTCTTTCACATTAAGACAGCAGCCATGACACAACTTTCTGTGTTATCTGGTCAGGAATGCAACGAGAAGTGATCATTCAGGTTTCTGCTGGGAGCTGGAAGTTCCGTGAGCTCGAGCGTAGTTTCGTCCACCATGGCATAACTGAGATGACACACTAATCTGCCGTACTGTCTAGTCTTATTCATTACATGACTTTAAGATCGTTTCTGACTTACGCTGAACACGACGCAGAAGTTGACAATCGTCGAATGAAACAACTTCAAGGGGCACACATTGAAAAAAAGGAACGGCTGCAAACCACCGCGACAAGAGCTCACGCGCCAATCTGGCACATTCGCATCACATCCAACCTAAACAATGAATTCCTTGACCCAAGGAAGAGGACACCTTTTCAGAGAACCTGGTTAGAGTGACCTAGTCGAATACATGGGATGAGTGTGGGCCTTTTGCCGTAAACTCCTGCGTCGCGGCGCTGCCGTGCCCAACCCGTGACCCGGAAAGGGGTCATGGTTCCTGGGCTGACGTTCGGCACTGCCGTATTGTGCATGAGATCAGAAGTTCAAGCAAGAATAGAAATTAAGCAACGTGGAATAGGTAGGCTTGCTTTAGGAGCTCACGGGAATACACCAAATCAGGGAGTACAAGGTGATATGGGATGGACATCATTTGATGGCAGGGAAGCTAGCAGCAAGATAAAGTTTGAGAAGCGATTGAGAGAAATGGGGGAAGAGCGTTGGGCTAGGAAGGTTTTCATCTACTTGTACATGAAGAATGTCGATACAAAATGGAGGAAGCGAACCAGGAAGTTGACAGGTAAATACTTAGAAAACAGCAGGTGGACAAACCAAAAAGAACTTTCGGTTAAGAAGAAAGTGAAGGAAACGGAGACTGACATGTGGAGAATGGGCATGATTAAGAAGTCCGCACTAGAGATCTATCGAACTTTTAAGCAGGAAATTGCCAAGGAAAGGATCTATGACAATACTCGGGGTAGTTCTCTACTGTTTGAAGCCAGGACGGGAGTACTGCGAACCAAGACATATCGGACCAAATACGAAGGGGAAGACACAGTATGCAGTGCGTGTGGAAAGGAAGAAGAAACTGCCGAACACTTGATAATGTTCTGTAAAGGGCTTCACCCTATAGTTCAGGATGGTGGCGCAGAGTTTTTCAAAGCACTGGCGTTTAGGGACAGCGAGGGCAAAATAGACTTTAAGCGGGTAGACTTAACTAGAAGGAGGTTATCTGATTGGTGGCTAAAGTCAAGGCACGAGTGAAAATTAAACTTTTCACTGCAAAGTACGAATCCTCAAACTCACTTTGAGTTTGAGGAAAAGGGTCATGGACCAAGAACCATGACCCTTTTTCATATTCCTCTACCTACTATAATTCCACAGTGCCCTATTTTTAATCACCGCTGCATTCGTGTTACCTTTAAGCGTTACGTATATTTCGTGTTCCCTTAGGTACTCGGTTCGCCTGCTTATCCATACTCCCAGATATTGGTATTTATCTGTTATCTCTAGCGTGACAGCCTGTATCCTAAACTCACTACCTTCTTTGTCATTGAAAATCATGACTGCTGATTTTTCCTTACTCAATCTGAAATCTAACCTATCTCCCTCATTACTGCAGATGTCCATCAATCTCTGCAAATATTCCTTGTTGTCGGCCATTAGCACTATATCATCTGCGTACATAAATGCTAGTAGTGCATGTTTAATTAGTTTTCCTTGTTTGATGAAAGAGAGATTGAAGCCCAGTCCACTCCCCTCTAATTTGGCCTCTAATCCTTGTAGGTACATCATGAATAATAAGGGGGACAGAGGACATCCCTGCCTAAGCCCCGTTTTATCTCTGTGTGGTTGGATACCTGTTTTTTTTTTTTCGTTTTATAACTATACCTTGTTACTTTTATAGATATCCTTTAAAAGATTAGTGACTCCATCTTCCACATCTAGTGTATCCAGTATTCCCCACAAGTCCTCTTGAACCACGCTATCGTACACTCCCTTGACATCCAAAAATGCTAGCCACAGGGGCTTGGGTTCCTTTTCAGCAATTGCGATGCACTGCTTCAGTGAGAACAGACTGTCGTCCAACCTCCTGGGTTTCCCAAACTCATTCTGCAGTTCCCCCAGCACCCCCTCATTCTCTATCCATGCCTGCAGTCTTTCCTAGGGGTCGGCGACTGAAAGCTGGCGAGCTTTTTCCGGGGGAACGTCGTCTTGACACTGATTGTTTTGTTCATCGTCGAGGTGCCCAGCTTCCACCTGAACCGTGACAGTGTGAGCAGCGAAAGAGGGAATAAGGCTGTTTACGCTGGCGGCGAGCATCTTCGTCAGACCTTCGGCAAAGGTGTTGAAAAGCCGTTCCATGATCACCGTCATAGCTTTATCTATCGCTGCCGACACTGCAGAAGCGACCGTCGCTTCAATGGACCCACACTCGCGTGACGTAGCAGTGGCGTACCCCACCTCGCATGCTTTAATGAAAGATGTTGCCTCAGACCGAGAACAACTGCGTTTCTGCACAATATTCACAATTTTTGTTTCACGTTCACAGCAGCCATTGTCCATTGTCCATTGACAGCCATTGTCCATGGCTGTGTGTGCTCCATCACATAGGCAACACCTGCAGTTGTCTACCAGACAATCTGATGCGGCGTGTGCCCCACGGCGTTTCGCACATCTCAATGAGGATCTGCAAGCATTAGCGCTATGTCCAAATCGCAAGCAGTTACAGCACTGCAGTGGGCGAGGTGTCAATGCGTCAACAAGGAATAGATAAGGCCAGGCCTCCGGGTCAGAGGGAAGTGCCAGACCAGCAAAGGTAACAATGACACTTTCAGTAGGAACACACGTATCACCTACAGATCTGGTGCATCTGTAGACAGATATCACGCCAGCCGGAGTGTCCATCTTCAAGAATGCTTTAGGACTAATGTTAGAAGGAACACCGCGAACAATGCCCTTCACGCAAGCAAGATGAGGGGGGGGGGATAAAAACATGAACAGCAATGAACGCAAATCTCGTGGAGACCAGTAAGTCCGTTAAGCATTGAATATTTGAAGACCTGGATAGTTTGCCAGTTTTGCCGAAGCGCCTCACCTCTTGGATGTTCAGAAAGTGCCCGGTTATGTTGCGAAGCTCTTCTTGAAACACTTCCGTTTCAATCAACCGAATGGCTCCACCATCAGTGGACACAAGCGCGACAGGCAAACTGCATATACGCTGTTCTTGAGAAAACACTCCAGTGGTACCGATTCAGCAGGGCGACTGGCCGACCAGGGTGAGCCCTGGCAGGTACCGGAGACTGGCATTGATGGCTCCTGAAAAATCAGCAAAAACAAGTTCTACAGCAGATAAAGAACCAAAGGTGATAAGTTTGACCAATTCCCTCTCACAGGACGTGCAACCGAAAACCTTCAGCTGAGCGGCAGCTACTCGTCTTTCTCTACATTTCAAGAGTAAAAAGTATTTATTTTAAAATTGCACAAGAATGAGAAAAAACACTGGAACAAAATGAACAAGGGTCAGCGGGTTCGGAAACAATGAATGAAAAAAAAAAAACAATGCAGCCTAAGCCTCGGCATCGGCCTCTGGTTCGTACTCGAACACTCCCTCCTCATCTGCAGTGGCCCCCTGGTAATGCTGGTACTCTGAGATCAGTACGTCCATGTTGTACTCTGCCTCTGTGAACTCCATCTCGTCCATGCCCTCGCCCGTGTACCAATGGAGGAAAGCCTTTCGGCGGAACATGGCTGTGAATTGTTCAGAGATTCGCTTGAAGAGCTCTTGGATGGCAGTGCTGTTTCCGATGAATGTGGCGGACATCTTGAGCCCGCGAGGAGGAATGTCACACACGGCCGTCTTGACGTTGTTCGGGATCCACTCGACGAAGTAGAGGGAGTTTTTCTGAACATTGAGCATCTGCTCATCTACCTCTCGCATGCTCATGCGACCACGGAAGATGGCCGCTGCCGTCAAGTAGCGTCCATGCCTTGGGTCACATGCTGTCATCATGTTCTTAGCGTCGAACATTTGTTGTGTCAGCTCGCGTACGGTCAGGGCACGGTGCTGCTGAGAGCCCCGAGCGGTGAGAGGGGCGAAGCCGGACATGAAGAAATGCAGACGGGGGAATGGGATCATGTTGACTGCCAGCTTGCGCAGATCGCCATTCAGCTGCCCTGGGAACCTGAGGCAAGTAGTGACACCGGACATGGTTGCAGACACGAGGTGGTTTAGGTCTCCGTACGTGGGCGTGGTGAGCTTCAGCGTGCGGAAGCATATGTCGTACAGGGCCTCATTGTCAATGCAGATGGTCTCGTCTGTGTTGTCGATGAGCTGGTGAACGGCGAGGGTCGCGTTGTACGGCTCGACGACGGTGTCCGACACCTTGGGCGAGGGGACGATCGAGAAGGTGTTCATTATTCGATCGGGGTACTCCTCGCGGATCTTAGAGATGAGCAAGGTGCCCATACCAGAGCCGGTGCCGCCACCAAGCGAGTGCGTCAACTGGAATCCCTGCAGGCAATCGCAACCCTCCGCCTCCTTCCGGACAACGTCCAGCACAGAGTCCAGGAGCTCGGCACCTTCAGTGTAGTAGCCCTTCGCCCAGTTATTTCCGGCACCATTCTGGCCAAAGACGAAGTTGTCGGGTCTAAAAAGCTGCCCAAATCGACCGGACCGCACGGAGTCCATGGTGCCAGGCTCGAGGTCAACCAAGATCGCACGCGGCACATATTTGCCTTCAGGAGCCTCTTTATAGTAGACGTTCAGGCGCTGGAGCTGCAGGTCAGAGTCTCCATGGTAGCTGCCAGTTGGTTCAATGCCATGTTCGTCAGAGATCACTTCCCAGAATTTCGCTCCAACCTGGTTTCCGCACTGTCCTGCCTGGATGAGAACAATTTCTCGCATCTTTCAGTCTGGAAAATTTACGAAATAGGACTATTGCAGATGCTCGTCGCGGATTGTCCAGATTCTGTCACGAGCCACGCGGCCCTCTTCTTCTTTAGTGCGGCAGCTGGCCAAGACAGGCGCGACGCTACAGTTCTAAAATATAGTACACATACGCATATGACTGCAGCCGGATTCCCGCCGTGATCAAATAGGCAATCGTAGCCAGGACATAAACTAAAGCGGAGAAGCGTTTCAGTTGGCACCAAGCCAGTCTAGTTACCTGCATTGGGTAAGAGCCATCAGAAGAGGAGAAGCAGAAGAAGACCTAAGATCAGCATTCAACATAGAAAATATAACACCTATATCCTTAACTTCTAACGTGGTCAGACTAATAGAGGGGGTTCTGCACGGCAGGATCACAAGTTGCATAGAAGCCAAGTCAATACTAAAACCCCAACAAATCGGCTTTAGATCCGATTGTCCATTCTGGTGTTCCCATGCAGACTTAGAGAGCCGAATATAGCTTGCTAAAATAACAAGACAATGCGTGGAACTAGTGACCCTTGACATTGCAAAAGCCGATGATAGCGTTGAACATTTGATTTTGCTGAACACACTGATGACTTTTAAACTTCCCACAGTACATGAAGGCGTGTTTAGCAGACGTTTTGACCTCACGGGTATATTACTGTGTCAAGGATCGATGCTCGTCATCTAGATACAAACAGAATCCCGGAGTTCCCCGACGAGCAGTCCTTTCACCTCTTCTATTCAATATACTAATGAGTTCCATACCGAACTGCCAGGATATCAGTGTCTATGTATATGCTGATGATATAGCCTTCTTTTCTGCTGACAATTATATTTATACTCTACTGCAAAAATTACAAATATACTTGAACATGCTAGAAAGATTGCTGCAGTCCATTTCAATGGCTTTAAGTGTAAATAAGAGTGCTTTCTTGGCGTTTCCCATAGGCGATTCCATTTCAATCGCCATTGTATATAATAGGGAACCCATTCCACATAGACTCCCTTATATATTTGGGTGTGTTGTACAATGAAAAACTTAACTGGATTCCACTTATAGGATACATTGCAGCTAAGGCTCAACGGGCTTTAGGCTTACTGCGAAGAATGAGTAATCGCAAACTTTGTGTACGTAGAGACACCATGTTATTGTTCCAAAATGTATATGCGCCTAATATTAGAATTCGGATGTGTCTTGTTTTCAGGAGGACCTGCGTACAACACTAAGCCATTGGTTCTCTTGGAGCGGGAAGCTCTGCGCTTGTGTCTGGGGCTTCCAAGGTTTACAGCAATTAATGTTATTTATCAAAAGGTGCATCTGCCTACATTGCTCTGTCGATTCCGCTTGTTAACAGTAGAGACATTTTTAAAACTTTAAAGGTTACAAGTGACAAGACCTGGATACGTTTCGATCACTGACCCAGATTCTTTCTTTCTCACTCATTGGCCTCGTTTTCATACACCGCAGATAATCTATGTACAAAAAAAACTAACAAGCATAAATGTCAACATTGGTGAGGTAATTGCACCTAATATCTCAAACCATATTCTTAATATAGAGTTTGATTAGGTTTTTCCCCCACAATATAAATTTCAATCCCGCATATTCTTAGAGAACAGGCTAGCAGATACATGCAGCATACACAGACACGTAACATATTAGCCACAAATGCTTCCGTCAATGAGGTAAGGGCAGGCGTAGGAATAGTCTCTCAATCACTTGGCTGGTCATTTGCCGTGAGGCTACCTGATTTCACTCCTGTTTTTGAGGCGGAGCTAATGGGAGTCATCATGGCACTGCGAAAATTTCTGAGGAACGAGAATAGGGCAATAATAATTACTGATTCGCTCTTGGTATGCACAGCTCCTACAACTTCGCATACCTTTCGTGCCATCATGACGTTACGATCTTTAGTTCCGTCTCAGCTGAAGTACCTGAAATTAGTATGGGTACCAGGTCATTGTGCGTTAACAATAATGAAATGGCCGACGCCTTAGCCCACTCATCGCTATAGCCTCTCCCAACAATTCTGGTTATCCTGGTGGTAGAATACTTCACCGCAATCAAGTTTAGAAGATCAGCTATCCACACAGATAGGATGGAAGCAGTAACCACGTTGACGAAATATAATCACCTAAAATATTCATGGAAATCGCTGTTGAGCCATTCTCGACAATCAGAAGAGATGATCACCAGATTTCGATGTCGTGTCCCCTATTAACCTTTTACTGGTACAGGGCTCGTCTGACGATATCACCGCTCTGCCAATTTTGTGGAGAGCTGGAAAACATCACACATTACTTTTGTCAAGTGCAAGATATTCTCGTATCAGAACTCGACTTCTAATTACTTAATTACTCCTTTTACAAAAATAGGCTTGACCTTATCGGAGGAAAATGTTTTAAGCTTCGGTGCCTCAGGTTTGGGATGCTGCCACAAGGATGCCTTTGATGCCGTGTGTGATTTCATCATAACTACTGAGCGAGTACCATTTTAATCTTGTAATAGAAATTCTTCGTCATTTCTTTAAGTTATGACGTAAGTTTTCAAAATTATTCCCGTCAGGTTATTATGGCAGTCTGCAATACAGGCTCAAAAACATATTACTTGGAGGTAAACTGAATATTTTACGTATTATTCCCATGTCATTTCTTTATTTTTGGTTTTAAATTTCATAGCTCAGCTAAAATAACATTTAATAGTCTCTACGTTGCATTCTTCGCCAATACATAAAGTTTGTACGTGCCATGTATCTAGGGAAGCAAAGCAAAGGCAAAGCAAAAACGTGGTGCTCGTTCAATGCAATATCCGAGTTTTCCAACAGTGCTGGGTTGCCGTCTTCGCTTTCCTCGAGAAAACGGTTTCGCTCTCTTGAATTTACCTTGTACTGTCAGAAAAAATGCACGCCGTGAAGTGTAGCCATGAAACGTTTCACGCAAACGCTTTCGTGCAACTCTGTCGACGTACGTCGACGCGGATTCGCGAAACAAGTTTATTTGTCAGTTTTTATTGAAACGCAAACAGCGCGTCCAATCTACGTCTAGTACATGTCACTTGTTACAAATACTTGCGCATATGCACGTATACAGAGCAGCTGGAGAGTGTAATCAATGCACCTTCAGAAACATTTCACTTAAAGGAGCCTAAACGCGCTGCTTCGGGCCACCTCCCGAGTAGAACTCTCAGTTTTCAGCAATTGATTGATTTGTGGGGTTTAACGTCCCAAAACCACCGTTTGATTATGAGAGACGCCGTAGTGGAGGACTCCGGAAATTTTGACCACCTGGGGTTCTTTAACGTGCACCCAAATCTGAGTACACGGGCCTACAACATTTCAGCCTCCATCGGAAATGCAGCCGCCGCAGCCGGGAATTCAGTTTTCAGCAAGATCCGCGCACCGCACCAGAATCACCTGGCATCGCGATTGTCAAAATGGGCACATTAAAAAAACCCGTCATCGCAGTGCTGCTATAGTCAAGCGTTCGTACCAGTCTGACCATGGTTTTTCCTTGCGTGTGCACAAGCCGGCTGTAATCACTTGTCACAACGTCACGCCCCACGGTCACTGACTAGGATTCAGCAAGAAGCGCATTCACTGTGTCACCGCACGAAAAAAACACATTCGGAGACTGGAATAGTTATAACTGGACGAACTATATACGATGTACGACTAGAGGTGTGCGCCGAGGTGGTTTGGACCGGCAGCGGCGTCGTCGGTGCACGCCGAGCAAAATAATCAGCGACGGCGCACGGCCACTTTTTGTCGGTGGTGGCGGTGCCAGCGGTGTGAAAACCGAAACTTGAATTTCAAAAAAAAAAAAAAAAAAACAAGGCTACTACATTGTGCCATTCTCTGCTTATTTAGCTGAAATTCAAGACTTTAAAGAGTGATACCTTAGATAATATAAGAGGAGATGTAAGAGTACAGGCAAACGTTCTGTGAGTGATTTATTTTTCAGCATACATATTGAATAAATTTTCTTTCAGCACACCCAATTTGTTCACAAAGTTAACACTGTATCACAAGAAATTTTACTTCTTTTTACTCTCCCAGCGATGCTTTTATATCTGCTTACACTTTCTATTGTTTTTTTTACTTCCAAGTAACTGTTAATCTTTTATTTATTACCAAATGTAGCACTTGCCTCTGTAATGCTTTCAGCCTTTAGGCTACTATTATATAAATGAATAATGTAGAAGCCTCTTTTCAACGGGTAAGTAGGAGTCCAAGAGGAGCTCACAGTCTTCGTGCGTAATGTACTGCTTTTTTTGAGTAACAGACAGGTGGACAATTTATGTAGGTCACAATGGCATATAGTGATTTTGAAATACACGAGGAAGGCGCTAATTGGTCCCCCATGAGGGGACACTGCTCAACGACTTATGACGCAAGTTCTACAACGAATACAAAAGGAGCGAAATGAATATAGGACATGCTGTTTTTTTTTTTGTTTCCTTTTTCAGAGACTACATCCTTGAAAGACACAAGCAGGTGCAGGGGGGGGGGGGGGGGACAGTGTCTGAGTCTTGTTCCTTTGTGAGACCCCTCTTTATCTGCATACCAGCCCATACTCCCTCCCCCTTTCTTTCTCTTATAAGCAGTTCTAAAGCAAAATTTCGAAGCGAGATAACCTGTCAAATAGATTTGTGTAGATACACACATCTACGAATTGTGTGAACCAATATTGTAGCCCAGAACGTATTTAAAAAAAATTTGAATTGCGTGTTGCCCTATGGCATACTAAATATGCCTTCGTCATTGGGGTAAACACCCCCCCCCCCCCCCCACGTCAAGAGTTTTGTGCTGGCTGCCCCTCTCTCCTGGTGAACCATTTCAATGGAAAGAGGGGCAGACTAGTACGGGAATACAAAGGCTGATCTTCGAGCTTCAGCAGCGTTTTTCGGAAGGGTCACGCATATTTACAACGCCGGAGAGGAGATCACAGCAGCGCCCACTAAACCTTTGTTGAAAAGACTTTTCCACATGGTGATTCACGTGCATGCGGTTTGTGCATCCACCCAGCTAGTCAGTTTTGCGCGAAAACCTAGGATTCCTTTCCTCCACGCGAAAACCCCTCTGGGTCTCGCCTCATTCGGCGTTCTGTGGAACCTAAACTTCAACAATTAACATCGCGCGCTCGACCAAATGAGCTTTCTGGCCCTGGGTTGCAAATAAAAAAAGACGGCATTTTTTGTGTAAGTGCTCCTGTGCTCATAGAGACAAAAAAAAAGGGGGGGGGGCTATTCGCACTTCAAGTCGTACATTACGCCCTAACCCCCCCCCCCCCCGTCCTCAACACACTGGGATAGCGGATAAGACTGGTATTTATGACGCGCACCAGTCTTATCCCCTATCACAGTGTGTTGAGGACGGGGGGAAGGGGGGGCTAGGGCGTAATGTACGACTCGAAGTGGGGATGGTCGTAAATTGAATGGTTGCCACAAAGTCTTCAGAAACGCTTCATTGCGCAAAAGATCATCTCTTTTCATCTTGCTGTGCTTTCTCCATGACTTCTCATGACCCCCTCCCACCCCCTAAATTTCGTTTTGTGCTTGGCAGCTGTGGGTGAGGTGAGGTTTAGTTCCCACCAGCCTCCCAGATCAGTCGCTGCAAGCTTCCCCTGGAAAGCAACCATAGACGTACAAAAATGTTCGAAATCACCTTTCTCGGGCAAGAATGAAGACATCTGAACAAACATGAAAACTCCAAACCAAAATAGGGATTCGCTCGCTGCTCTTACCGACTGGATTTGCCCTAAACCATCTCCTGTCGCCGGCAAGAGCTCTCGCAAGTGGTGCCCCGTCCTCGCACTCCTGTGATCGTGTTTCCATCTTTCCTATCTCTCCTATCTTTCTAATGTCGTCACTCGCTGTCCTAGCGCATCTCTCTCTCTCTCTCTCTCTCTCTATACCTTTAATCCCATCCTTTTAATCCCTCCTCACCCCCATCCCTTGTGAGCTGCTGTTGAGGTGTCGCACGCTGATGCAGACGGTTACGGGGCTCACTTTTCTCTTATTTTCCCTCTTATAACCTCAACATATCTCCAATCAGAATAACCAATCATCCAATCACCACTCGTCCCCACAGCAGCAGAAGAAAGAAAATAATCCATGACCTTGGCACCAAGGGTTATTTACAAAGGCGTTTATTCGCAAGGCCCTCCGTAAGAGAAAAGAAGGGGAAAATGTGACACCAACAGCGCCGCAACAAAGCCACGTGTTGATCCCCTACATCGGGGGCGCCAGCGAATTTAAAAAGGCAGGGGTCGACGTTGCCTTCCACCACCATCCGCAGTTTCATCCGCTGGTCCAAAGACCTTGCACCTGCGGGAAGAGCGCAGGGCCTCGTGCACAGGATCGCGTGCGCTCGCTAAACCAAGGACTTCCATGAAAAAATGCGGCAGCACAGGAATGACTTCCGTGAAATGAACAGTGAACGGAGCCCAGAGGCAGAACACTGCAAGCGGGTTGGCCACCATACCAGTCCTGACGGCGCGGTGATCTTCTGAACAAAAAGAATCTTTCGCAGGAGGCTCCCCTTTGAATCTTGGCACAGTCAGCAGACAGTGGGAGACAACAACCTCACCACTGGGGACACTTCCCTCCCTCTACTTCCAGGGCTTGCGACGAGCCGCAGCAAACATCTCGGGCCTGCTCACGCCTGAAGAAAAAAGCCGATCAGGCTTCAAAACAACCGGGTTTCTGAATATAAATATTGGCTGGAGTTTTCAGTTTTTCTTTTCCATTTTTATGTTACCCCAACCAACTAGACTTCTGCCGAATGTTCACCTTTGATAGAATACAAATATCTGCGTTGCACGCCCTAAACCCGGAGCGTAGAGCTCGTTGCTGCGTTTTGTAGCCTGTCTGCATTCCTTGGGGTGTACAAAGAACGCAAAAGCTCAGGTATGAGTAACTTGAGCCTGGGAAAAGCCTGTGTCATCAAGCTTTTCGCAGAATGAACTGGGCGAACACAATGACGGGTGAACCTGACTATGAATGGAAAAGAGTTTAAATAAGAAAAAAAAAGAAAAATACGAAAAAGTAGCGCTGCTATGCTATGTCGGTATGGAGTCCTGAACTGCTGGCGTGCTGGCAAAATGTTTAGAAGCTCCAAAATGTTTAGAAGCTTTGAGAGCATTACAGCTTGAAGGGATTTGTTTTGTCAGTTATTAAGCGTCGTGCACGACAGGAGTGGTGTATTACTGCCCCCTTCCTCCTTGAAATCCACTCGTAAAGCTTTCAACGTATCACATGGCAGGAAATGATGTAAAAGCTGATAGCATGTGTTGTCACTACATTTTGAACAAAATTTGAAATTCGTCGAGATGGGGCGTTGCTAGTGGAAACTTTTTTAGCGCAAAACAATGCATTGACAGGGCATTCACAAGCACCCACCCCGTCTCTCCCGTTCTTGTGAACATTTTGTTTTGCACTCCGTGATTTTGCAGTCGCCACATTTATTCATGCAAAAACGGAAGCGGCGTCTGAGGACAAGCAGTTCAATGCAGGAGAGAGCGAAGGGGCGCTCAATGCTTGTGAATCGTGCTGCTCTGTCACCCTGAAAGCCGCATTATTTATGAAGGTGGAATACAGTGCTCATTCTCCTTTGGTTGTGTACATTATTGTAGATCAAACTCAATGTAAATCACGATGTTGCGCAATGAAATTCCCGGGAGTTGCATGTGTGCCAGAACATGCTGCACAGCCCGCTTCCCCGCACTCTTAAAGCCATGTTAATTTATTTTCAAACAATTGTGAATTACACTAGATACACAATAATGGAGTTATGGACAATTATTCGGTTTTTCTTTCGTTATTCCGATATGTGTTCTTCTCTGAGAAAAGATCATACGAGTTTTGTAGCATGCGTGAGCATAAATCGCTCATTATACTTTGTCATAGTCTGCGAACGGTGTACTCTATAAACACATTACCTATTAGCATTAAAGATGAAGCCAGTGCGGCACAAAATCACTATAACATCACCAAAAATGACGGGTTTTTTAAGGATAAACTCCAAACGTCTTGTTGGAAATTCTAACATCAAATTGTGAAATCATGCCAACGCAAACGGCATTAGCTCCGTGAAACTGCAAATAAATTAACAAATAGCTGTGCACTTTGGAAGTAGGCAGTATACATTAGCTTCTTACTCATGTGAACATTTTAATGTTGATATCTCATCTCAGTGGTGCATTTTATGTCGCCATTTAATTCCGTGTCTTTAAGTTAAGGTTATTACTTTTATTCGAAGATATGAGCAAGTGGTTTTTATCAAGGACTTTCACTGGAACGAGTTCCAAGGGTGTGGGAATCAGACAGATTTACAATTTGGAAAATCAATTCTGTTGCTTTACAAGCCGGCACATACACGATTACAAGGCACGCCATAAAATGAAACTAAATATTTGTAACCATAGGTCAGCAAAATAAAAAGACGCCCACATTAAATAAGCTTTTTTTTTTCGCATAGGACTCACAAAGACCCAGACTGAACAAAATTTTGCTGAATCGAACTAGGAACTCGCTTGAACTCAAAATCACCGTGGTAAAACTCAACTGGGCTCACTCGGACTGAGGCTTACCCAAGTATAACTCAGCCGGACTCACTCAGACTATCACTCAACCTCAATCTGAGTTTTTCAATTCCTCTGATGAGCTCATCAGTGAGTTTGCCGACTTATAATCGAAACACATCTCTCATTCACGTCACGCGTTGATGAAGACCTTTTGCGTGCGTTCACGATGGAGAAATATGAGAGAATGAGGAAGAATGGAAGGGTGATTGCTATGACGATAATAGGGATGATCCTTACCGATCTACGTAAGAAACCAACAAAAAAAAAACACGAATTCAGCGTAGTTACAGAAAAGACAAGTGCTGGACCTAAAACTAAATGTTATTAAAGAAAGGCCAACAAAAATTAACCAGACGCACATGCTTAAAAAAGGCCATATAAACCACAGTTGCGCAATTAACCATACATTTTTTATTAACCATGCCAATTAACCATACAATTAACCATACACCAAGTATATTCGCTATCTATACCGCGGGTTCTTTATCTGCGAAGAAAGCTGGGGGATCACTCACACATGACACTTCACTCTGTTTTTATTTCGAAGGCTTCACGAGTTTCGCGTTCAATCTTTTTTTTTCTTTGCCAATGTCATTAAACGATTTGAAAGAAATTCATTTGTCTTGCGGCCATGTCTACAGAGTTATAATGGTTCGAGGCCTAGTGACACCTGTAGGGAGTGTGAACATCCTTCAGGCACAAAACTGACTTCCTCGCTAGTCTCTGCGTCCCAATATATCAGTGTCGTCGGCAAAGGAAGAAATAGATTGAACGTGAAGATTTTGAAGCCTTAAAAAAAGGAAAGGCAAAGTGCAACGCATGTATAAGTGATTCTTCAGTTGTCCTTACAGCTAGATAAGGAATTCGCGTTGCTAGATAGCGGGTGCACGTGGCGTCGATCATGGCAGTGTGCTGTTTGTACCATTTCGACACACTTCTTGCCGTTGTAGTGTTAGGTGTGCAGCTGTTGAACGCCTCAGCCCTATTTTCATAAATGCGCCTCTGGTACATGGGTTTGGGAGCTTTCCGCCATAAACATTTCGCTCGATGTCCTGTCAGGTTGAGCTCCTTAGTTTGTTCTTCCAAAAATATTATAAACCAACTCACCGAGCAAGCTACGTATGTGGCGTCCTTTTTGAAACAAGGTTGTGACAAATTGGCATCTATAGGTAGTTGAATTAAGTCCGAGATAAAAACTGCTGAACGAAACGCAGATTACTTGGTTTGATAGCGTGGTGTGGAGCATCGCATGGTGTGCAGGACAAAGCACGTTGAAAGTACAAGCCCACGCTTCAGTGTTTCGTCCGCATTCATCTTCTGTGCGTTAGTTCATAGTTCACACAAACTTTTATGGTGATTATTAATTTATGGTGATCACCATTTCGTCCAATATTGTTGATCTTGCTCAACGTTCCAATACAATGGGGATCGTTTCTGGTTGATAGAGCATTTGTATAATAATTGTCATTTTACTTTTCTTTTTTTATTAAAGGCCGTGCATGTGGTCCAGTTTTTTAAATGATTTTTTTTAAATATGCCCTAAACAGCTAGCCCTTCCTCAGTTATAACAAAGTCTTCCATACACATTGCGTTTCCACCCTGCCCATCCCCAGTTCTGGTCCCCACCCTTCGCATTTGAACTGCCGTCGTTCTTCGGCTCGCTTGCACAGTCATAATTATGAATACTCCAGTACCAACTTTCCACACATTTCATCATTGTTCAAAGCCCGTCTCACATATTACATATTCTCGTCAGCTAGAAAATGTCGATAGTCATCACCAAACACCACCATCGGCGCTGTCATTGACCGGGATTCGAGAAGTTTTTTCTTTTTTTATTGTTCACTTATTTAACTTGAAATGGCAGGTGAACCAATTTTGATGCGTTAACGAAGTGGACAGAATTAAGGCCAGGCTGGTGACAGAAGCTAAAAATTACATGTAGGTTATCTAAAAAAAAAAAAAAAATCTTATTTAAATGGCGCGCTAAAAAAACACGTCGGTGGCGACGGTGGCGGCGCGCCAATCGGTTGGCGTCGGCGGCGACAGCGCAGCAAAAACCCACGGAGGAAGAAAAACTTTTTAACTTTCTCCTTCCTCTATGCGAAAAATTGTTGGCGGCGGCGCGCCGACCGCACGGCGCACACCTCTACTTGCCACTTGCCAGTTGCCACTCATCACATTTTTTTATTCTAGCCACTGCAGAGCCACTGTAGTCGAATCATCGACCGATGGTTATGAGTGTCATTGCCGTAATTGTCAACTACTGCAATGATACTAAAAAATTGTATAACATCTAAGTAAAATATCCATAAATTTTATAAACTGATGTGTTCTTATTCGTCTATTATAGGCTTCCCTTTATAAAGTTTTATTTGCGTTGTTGCGGTTACTACACAGTAGCTGTCCAATCAGTTAGTTTGTTGGTTTGTTTGTATCGTTGGTTCCACCCACCTTCCTCCGTGGTTCCACCTTTTTCCTTCCTCCGTGGTTGGTTCTTTATTCTTTACTCTATGGTTGTCTGCGCCGTGGTCTGCGCGTTTGTGCGAGTGGTGTGGGGGTGTAACCTGTGTAACTCTGTGGGCGCTGTTGCTATCGTCTGCTGTGCGGCAATGTGAGCGATTCCTGCGTGGTAGAACTGCGCTAGTCTTGGAAAAAATAGGTAAGTAATATATGCTTTGAGCGTTACCCGTAGCTTAGGAACACGCATTATTTTGATGAGTGTTCCCTCAGACATACGCTGGGTGCGCATCTTTCCCGCGCAAAACTGGGTCTCAATTGATACAATGTAAGCGGTGCCACTCATTTGATGTAAGACAAAAATGAACATCGGGCTTTTATTGAATATGCAATACCGAGTTCTTCGTAATGCTTATCTGTTGCTCTTACTGTGTGTATTTGCGGACGATCGTCCTCACACAAAACCGTATTTGTGTTAAGAAAACTGGGTGCGGTAACACGGGCACAAGAGAGAAGTCAAGGCACTACAAAATCTTCTCTCTTGTGTCTGTGGTAGCACGCCCAGTTTTCTTCACACAAATGCCTACCTATTAGATCAGCTTTGACATTCTAAAACCCTTTTGTAGCCTCTTCATTGCCCCTATCATTGTCGCTAGATAAAAAAGCACTGCCTTGTGTGCTGGAAGTCGTCTCTAGAAGTGGTCTTCCCGAACGTAATTATCAGCCGGACTACGCTTACGGCAGGGCAAAGGCCCCTCCTATGATCCGCCAATCAACCCAGTCATGTGCTCTCTGCCGCCACGTTATACCGGCGAACTTCTGATCTCATCGGCTCTCCTAACTTTGTCTCCCCTTCGTGCGTTACTTATTAGTTACTTATAATGACCAGTGGGTATCCTGCCTATCTACTACGTGCCTTACCCATGTCCATTTCTTCTTGTTGACTTCAACTATGATATCCTTCACCCCGGTTCGTTCCCTGATCCACTCTGCTATCTTCTTGTCGGTTGAGGTTACACTTATCATTTTCCTTTCCATTGCTGGCTGCGTCGTGCTCAATTTAAGCTGAACCCTCATTGTAAGCCTGCAGGTTTCTGCTCCGTAGGTATCTGCAAGATGCAGCTGTTATATACCTTCCTATTGAGGGTTAGTGGCAGATTACCATTTATGATTTCAGAATGCTTGGCGAATGTGATTTACCCCATTCTTATTCTTCTAGTCATTTCACTCTCATGGTTCGGCTCCGTGGTTAACACCTGTCCTAAACAGACAGACCTTTACAACTTTCAGTGTCTCACCACCTATTGCAAAGTGCTGTTTTCTGCCGAGACGGTTACACATTACTTAAGTTTTTTGCACATTAATTTTCAGACCTACTCTTCTGATTTCCGTGTCCAGTTCAGTAGTCATGAGCTGTTATTCGTCCCCTGAGTTACTCAAGGCAATGTCATCAGCGAATCGCATGTTACTAAGATACTCCCCATAACTCTCATGCCTAACTCTTTCCAATGTAAGGTCCTGAAAACTTCCTGTAAACACATGGTGGATAGCATTGGAGATATTGCGTCTCCCTGCCTAACACCCTTCATTATTGAGATTATGTCACTTTCTTGGTGGAGAACTATGGTGACTTTCTTCCAGTATGTTTATGTAGAGTTCTTCTATGCCCTGGTTCTGTTATGCCTGCACTACTGCTGATGTCTCGACTGAGTCAAACGCCTTCTCATGTTCTATGAATGCTATGTGTAGAGATATATTGTATTCCACGCATTTCTCTATTACCTGATTGATAGCATGAATATGCTGTATTGTTGCCCCGCCGCAGTGGTCTAGTGGCTAAGGTACTTGGCTGCTGACCCGCAGGTCGCGGGATCGAATCCCGGCTGCGGCGGCTGCATTTCCGATGAAGGCGGAAATTCTGTAGGTCCGTGTGCTCAGATTTGGGTGCACGTTAAAGAACTCCAGGTGGTCAAAATTTCAGGAGCCCTCCGCTAAGGCGTCTCTCATAATCATATGGTGGTTTTGGGACGTTAAACCCCACATATCAATCATCAAAGCCTCAAATGCAACCGACAATATAGAGTTAGCGGAGCTTTCAAAGTTAATCCATAGGTGCAAGGTAGCGGACATCAGAAGGTATAACATGGTGAGAATTGAGCAGGTTGTAACAAGCGGCAGAAGCCTATAAGCTGCGAAGGCAAGCTTGGGCATAGGTGAAAATCAGATGTATGCATTAATGGACTAGAAAGGTGATGTCATAACCAATATGGTTAGGATAGTTGATGTAGTGGAAGAGTTCTACAGAGAGCGTTAGAGAAGCCGAAACAACCAGAATGATATTGTAATAAGCAATAATAGCCTAAAGGAATTCGAAATACTGCCGATAAGCCGATAACGACAGGGGAAGTAAGAAAGCCCTAAAAGTAGTGCAAAGAAGCAAAGCCGCTGGTGGACCGAATCACGTGCACCATATTTGCGAGTCATTATACTGAACAATGTAAACTGTTCGTTCCTACTCCTTTTGCCGCCTTCCTGGGCTCAGTTGTCGATGGCTTGTACTTACAGACTCGCACAGCCAGCATGTCGTCGAACCTTGTGTTGGGTAATGTTGCAAGTGACAACTCTCAAGATGTAAGCGAAACATCGCAAGCCCCAGGTGAGCCTACTATTGTATCTTCTTCAGTACTTGTATTAGTCGCACAGATGCTCTACAGCTAAGCCAGCTGAAATGTGGAGTAGGAACTAAAAACTGAAGGTGAAATTTTGGCATTGTGCTCTGTCATGGGCTTCATTTAGAACTGTCTGCTGTAAATTGTTACGAAATTGAGAACTCGTGAACCAGAGAAGGTGACTCATAACATCTTTGAATCCCTGCAACTTGCTTATGTAACCCTTAGTGTAAAGCGACTGTCATTCAGTGCACTTTTTATCAAATCGTAGCTCTGAAGTCGTCTGTGTCACTATGCTTTTGTAAGGAATCATAGCTTGGTTATGCAAGCCAATGTCAGTCATCTTATGAGCATTTTTTTAATGCTGTTTTTGTGCCACTTGCTGAAGCAGAGGATATTTACTCTCACGTAGTGCTCATGGATTCTCTATGTACAATAAATTATGAATGGTACAACTACTTCTGGCACTGCAGTCTTCATTGCACATGGCAATATAATGCTTAATTGGAGCTAACAATAAAATTCGAGCATTTCACTTGGGTCGTATACTTGATAAAGCATATAGAATTGGACCTGCACCAATAAGCATATGGGAGAAAGGTGCTAAAAGACTGCAATTTAGATGACTGTGGTGAATCCAGTCTTGTGATTAGTTCTTTCATTTGTGCAGTGGGATTGTAACGAGTAATATTAAACTGAGAAATTGGCTGGTTTTTTCATAATACATTGAGAAAGGCTTAACTTATGAGTAAATATCTAAAATATTGTTCAAGCGTAAACTAAAAATTTTTAGCTATTCTATCGAAACTGTAATGTACAAATAATATTCTTTATATTACAACAGGGCTTATGTTTTACATGTATGTTGAAGTCTTGACAGTTTTATTGCCTGCCATTAAAGGCTGCACATCAGTGCTTTACCTGGCTTTTGTGTCGAATTGGGCGTGAGCAATACTTCCTTATTGGTGTAAAGCTTCAGAGTTTAATCATTTAATACATGGCATCTGCTCATATCTTTTCCAAAATATCAATATGGTGGTATGATGGGCCACTTGGTACAACATATTGTATATTGTAAAAGTGGGAAACGGCAGGAATACAAGGAAGGTTTGTCCTGTCAAGTTCTTTCCTTCTATTCTTGCTCTTTCCCGTTAATACATTCTACAATGTATTTTTAAGATTAGTATTGTTTTTAAATATTAACCTTATGCAGTTAAAATAATGTTATAAAGCCATAAATTTATTTAGGATCCTGAACATCACAGCTGACTAAATGTGTTTCATGTAGCAGGGCTTTGTGCTATATATTTAGTAGTTTGCACTACATAGCAGTGTTTCTGCTTATTTGAATGCTTGTATGCTTTTTTGCTGTTGATTATCTTTTGTCACACTCATTTTATTGGCTGTGCATATATTGTAAATAGTATGTGCTTTTTTTATTCAAGCTTAGTACAACTTGTTTATGTATAACCTTGCACTGACATACCAAACATTTAAAAGCACTATATGAAAGTTATTCTTATTTGAAGTGTTCTCATCAGCCAGGTCTTTGGACACACTTTTGTTGTTCAAATGATGTGAGCTATCATTGTGAATCAGGAGATATATCATTCTGTTCAGAGAACCAGGTTGTGGGTGGTTTCTTTCCCATAGCAGCAACATACTGATGTGGATGTGAGGTAAAATGCTTCTATTGTTTCTTGATGGATCGCAAGTACTCTGAATTGATCTGTAGCCTTCAGTTTCTGTCACTTAGTTGATGTTTCAGGGTGGAAACTACAATCATGGACTATATTATTATGTTTTGGCATGGAAACATCCAGGCTAATATTTAAATGCATTTAGCATTATAGAAATTTTAAAAAGTTATAATAGCCAGGGGATGCACTCGTCAGCTGCACCCATGTGGGCATTATCGCTGCTGAAGCACATTATGTTGCTTATGTCATATGTGAACACCTAATGTGCAAGGTTTATTTTATGTAAACTGAGGGGGCATATTGCAATAAAAACAGGTTTAGTGAGTGCATGTTTGGTGCCTGACACGGTCACTGCAACAATTTACTGTCTCTAGCTTGCAACTGTGATCAAATATCAGGAAATCATATTTTGATGAGAAAGCTTTAGCATTATTGTTCATTTGTGCTTTTCAACAATAACAGGTACATATAAATATTTATATAATTGCAGTGGTATCGGTCTCTGTGGGGTTATGCTTTGGACAACACTTTTATGTTCTGTTCTTTGGCTGTATTGGAATTTTATGTGTGTGTATGTGCGCATATTATTTCCTTTTTTCCTGCTAGTAGGGTACTGACACGTTTTTTCGGGGGCGAGTTTACTCTGCCTTACAATACAGAGATGGCTTTGAGCAAGTGTGACGCTAAGCAAATGTTTAGATATTTTGTTTCGATATTAGTAAAATTTCTCGTGGCGCACCTACCGTCATCGACACTAACTTGACGTTGGGCTACATTACTAATCATGGTGACTTCACGCAGGAGTCTGGCAAGTTGTGATGATATCGAGCACCCAAACACCAGAAATTGCAGCTTGCGAGTCGCCGTCTCTATCGTCTGCTCAAGCCGTGCTGTCACTAGGAGCTTTTAGCTTGTACGGATACTTCTTAATGTTACCGTGTACCAAATAGAATGTGCGCATCCGCCGGTCTTTACAGAACATAAACCTTTACATAATGTAAGCTACCCGCCAGGTAGGCTTTACGTTTGTGGCCCTATCTTGCAAATCCACTTTCGTTCATAAGGACTCGCGATATTCACATTGCGGAGACTCCAGCCGTCATGTCAAAATAAGCCGAAGTGCGAGCACCAGTAGCGATTAAATTGTTTCAGCCAGATTATACTAAAGCTAGATTGGCCTAAAACGTCAGAATTGTGAACGTGCAAGTCCCCTGATGGCTTGATAGCCATCTAGCCATCAGGAGACTCTAGCCGGGCCAAAATAAACCAGGAAAACACAAAATTGTTATTGCTGAAACATGTGCATTGTACGTCTGGCGTGAAAACCACGCAGTGCCGTTCATAGGAATGAGTTACTGTTTGAATAATTTTCACCTCAAAAACATTACGTATAAGCCAGCATGTTCATCACTGTAGTTGAATGAAATGTCGCAAGATGTCGACGTCATCGTGGCGACATCTTTCTTCACTCTTTTGCGCGTAGGAGGATATTGTACGCGAAAAAGGAAAGTCGTGATTTTGCCAGAGCGGTGATTGAATCCTATCTGAGTTAAGGATAGCTTAAATGCAGTTAGCATCACCATTTATGATGTGCGAAATTGTAAACCTTTGCGTACATACATGAAGCGAGCTAGCGGAGTCTGGAATAGTGTACATGCACGGGTATACAAGACATATGCTTATCAGAGAACAAATGACTCGTTTGATTTTGAATTTGTCGTCATGGCACCAATATTTTGCCCTGTGAATTGTCTTGCTCGAGTGAAACGAAAGACAATAGGTGCAAGTTCCACCAATACCAGTCCGATCCGGCACTGAGACGACGGGGGGTCGTGGTGGAAACTGGACGCCAGTCTAGCAGAGTTTACACTGTCTGCTGCACTTAACTCCGGACATGTACCGCGCAAAATTCACTTGCTCACTGACTTTGGATTGTCGACAAAGAACCTGCACCTTAAAAGTGATGGCAACCCAACGTTGTGCCTCTCTGCTGCTACAGTTGCCACACGTGCGGCACGCAGCAGATGATCGAAAAAGCCACGTGCGGACGCAGATACATCAGGAAAGCTGGATGGATGGATATGGCTGTACCCTCTAGATCGGGCGGTGGCTAGCGCCACCAAGCCGTAATACTTAATGAACCAAACACTAGATTTTTTTTCCTTTAAATAGTGAGGTTGAGGATTCGTACTTTGCAGTGAAGGGTTTAATTTTCACTCGTGCCTTGACTTTAGCCACCAATCAGATAACCTCCTTCTAGTTAATTCTACCCGCTTAAAGTCTATTTTGCCCTCCCTGTCCCTAAACCCCAGTGCTTTGAAAAACTCTGCGCCATCATCCTGAACTATAGGGTGAAGCCCTTTACAGAACATTATCAAGTGTTCGGCAGTTTCCTCTTCCTCTCCACACGCACTGCATACCATGTTTACCCCTTCGTATTTGGCCCGATATGTCTTGGTTCTCAATACTCCCGTCCTGGCCTCAAACAGTAGAGAACTACCCCGAGTATTATCATAGATCCTTGGCGATTTCCTGCTTAAAAGTTCGAGAGATCTCTAGTGCGGACTTCTTAATCATGCCCATTCTCCACATATCAGTCTCAGCTTCCTTCACCTTCTTCTGAACCGATAATTCTTTTTGGTTTGACCCCCTGCTGTTTTCTAAGTATTTACCAGTCAATTTTCTGGTTCGCTTCGTCCATTTTGTATCGAAATTCTTCATGTACAAGTAACTGAATACCTTCCTAGCCCAACGCTCCTCCCCCATTTCTCTTAATCGCTTCTCAAATTTTATCTTGCTGCTAGCTTCGCTGCCCTCAAATGATGTCCATCCCATATCACGTTGTACTCCCTGATTTGGTGTATTCCCGTGAGCTCCTAAGGCAAGCCTACCTATTCCACGTTGCTCAATTTCTAATCTTGCTTGAACTTCTGATCTCATGCACAAGACTGCATTGCAGAACGTCAGACCAGGAACCATGACCCCTTTTCATATTCCTGTCACAACATCATACCTATTGTAATTCCACAGTGCCCTGTTTTTCATCACCGCTGCATTCCTGTTACCTTTAGTCGTCACGTATATTTCGTGTTCTCTTAGGTACTCGGCCCCATTGCTTATCCATACGCCCAGATATTTGTATTTATCTGTTATCTCTAGCGTGACCTCCTGTATTCTAAGCTCACTACCTTCATTGTCATTAAAAATCATGACTGCTGATTTTTCCTTACTGAATCTGAAATCTAACCTATCTCCCTCATTACCGCAGATGTGCATCAATCTCTGCAAATCTTCCTTGTTGTCGGCCATTAGCACTATATCATCTGCGTACATCAATGCTGGGAGTGCCTGTTCAATGAGTTTTCCTTGTTTGACGAAAGAAAAGTTGAAGCCCAGTCCACTTCCCTCTAATTTGGCCTCTAATTCTTGTAGGTACATCATAAATAATAAGGGTGACATAGGACGCCCCTGCCTAAGCCCCCGTTTTACCTCTGCAGGTTTGGATACCTGTTTTTTCCACTTTATAACTACCTTGTTACTTTTATAGATATCTTTTAAAAGATTAGTGACTACATCTTCCACGTCTATTGTGTCCAGTATTCTCCACAATTCCTCTTGAACCACGCTATCGTATGCTTCCTTGATATCCAAAAATTCTAGCCACAGGTGCCCGTGTTTCTTTTCTGCTATTTCGATGCACTGCGTCAGTGAGAACAGATTGTCTTCCAACCTCCTGTGTTTCCGAAACCCATTCTGCAGTTCCCCCAGCACCCTGTCATCCTCTATCCATGCCTGCAGTCTTTCCTTTATAATCTGCATCGCCAGCCTATAGACCACTGATGTCACTGTTATAGGACGGTAGTTGTTTATGTCAGCTTTGTCCCCCTTTCCTTTATAGATCATGCTCATCCTGCTAAGTATCCATCCATCGGGGACTTCATTATCGATTATTATTTTGCTCACTGCCTCTCTCAAAGCCTGCTTAGACTTCGGACCTAATGTCTTTATCAGCATAATTGGAATGCCATCTGGGCCTGTTGATGTACTACTAGGAACCCTCTTTTCAGCCCTTTCCCACTCTCGTTGCGAAAGTGGAGCCATCGTGCCACTTGAATCATCCTTGTCTATTGTGGTGCATAAAGCACTTTGTTGAAATTTTTCTGTCACCCTTGTTCTTATATAGTCAATAGCTTCGTCTCCTTCTAGCCTAGCACCTTGAGCTGTAGTTATAAATCTCTGCTGTAGGCTCGTCTCATATCTAAGGGAGTTTAGATGGTCCCAAAATTTCGCAGTTGCCTTCCTATCTTTTTTATGTACTTCTGCCAGCCACTGAGCTCCCTTTCTTCTAATCTTTTCATTGATCAGAAGGGATGCATCCCTTCTACAGCTTAGAAAGACTCCTCACTTTCGTTCAACATCATCTGTCGGTTCACCCCGCTGCTTAGCATTTTAGAGGCTTCCTGACATTTTGCTATGGCTCTCTTAACTTCCTCATCCCACTAACTTTTGGGTTTGTGTCTTCTTTTCCGGGGTGACTTGTCTCGTGCATTATTAAGCTCTAGCTCAAACAGTCTAATTAGATTCGTGTATGTCCACACTGTTTTATTATCCTCAGTGATTACTTTCTCAATTTTGTTTAGTAGCTATTTCTAATTGCCTTTCTCAATAAAAATTTTTCTGTAGTTGCTTTTCTCTTCTCCTTCCCACTTTCACTGCTCTTCCAAAACTTAGCTTGATACTTTTGTGATCACTACCCAGACTTCTGGAGCCACCTTCATCTATGTGCATTCCCTTGAGCTTATCATACATTCTATGTGACATCAGTGCGTAATCTATCGTCGACTGCAGCCTTCCTACCTCCCATGTTATTTGCCCTTCACACTTCTCGGTACTGTTGCAAATGATCAAATCATGCCTTTCACACATATCCATGATCATTTTGCCTGTCGGGTCGGTATACCCATCTATATCTTCTAAGTGCGCTTTCATATCTCCTAGTATAATTATCTCGCACTCTCCTCCCAACTCCTCAATGTCCCTTGATAAACACTCTACCGTTGCCTGGTTTTCCTCTCTGGCCTTTGCTCCCTTCCACAAGTACACGAAACCAAGGAGTGTCGTTTGCCCTGCCACTTTCTCTTTTAGCCATATATGTTCCTTGCACTCCTGCTTGACCCTTTGCCAGTCTGTACTTTTATGAATGAATGCCGCAATACCACCCCCCCTTTCTGCTGCCTTCTGTTCTATTACAATATTCCCACACATCGTCCGGATTGTTAGGAGGTTGTTCCATGTCCCTAAGATGTGTTTCTACAAAACTGTATACCATCGGCCTCTCCTCCCTTAGCAGTTCTTCTATCTCTTCCCACTTCAGCCTGTTCCTGCTACCCTGCATGTCAATATACCCTATGTCTGAATTGGCTCGGCGCTCGTGGCTACGTCTATTTCTGCCCCGGACTCTACCTATCTTAGATACTGGTGCCACTTTGGAATCGTATCTGTCCATACCACCTGTCAAAGAGTCTCCCTGGTTGTTTTCCTCGTTACTAGCTATCCTGCAACCCGAAGGGCCCGCGTGTCCCCCAAAAAAGCTACTGCGCATTCTGCAAGTCTCCAATCCACTTCATGACCTAGCCGCCCATCATAGTGAATTCTGTCTTGTTGAAAAACCTCCCCACCCATGCACCTCTCTGCTTATTTCCACCACCTCAAAGCCTTTCTCTCGACTCATCCGCCATATTTCTTGGTTTTCGTTGACAACCGCTCTTTGCAGGTTGCTGTCGCGCACCAGTACCTCCGGTATCGTGCATATCACTACCTGTACCTATGGAGAAGTGGCGCGCATGTTATCGACCCCTTTCGCCAGTGTGGTTGCTAGTCCTGCTTTATCTCCATTTAAGACATCGTTTAAACGGCCTGAAATTATCACGAGGTTTCGTCTATCAGTTGTTGTTTTGAGTTTTGCACTCGCTTGCCTCATGAATGCTTCCAGCTTGCGTCCTGGGAACGCCCCTACTACAACCCTCTTGTCACCTCTTACCCTCTCTTTGATTGCTTTTGTGCATCGATTTCAGTTCGAGTCCCCGGCGATTATCACATGCTGACTTTTCAGCTGGAGTGTCCTGCACCTGGGGGTTTCTTGCACCTGTGACGCCGGCTTCTTTGTCCCCTCCCAGCCCCACTACTACTTCGCTGAAGCTGGGCCTTGCGACAATTGAACCGGCTGAACCTGTTTTTTCCAAACTTGCTTGCTCTTTCTTCTCCGCCGTTCTGATTGCCGGTTCTCTACTGCTCTCTCCGTAGGCCGCTCCTTTGTTCAGCTTCGCTAGTGCTTCCTCAGCGGACTTCAGCCTTTCTCCCATTGCCCTCGTTTTCTCTTGACCTGTCTTCAACGCAGGCTCCAGCTCGGTGATTCTCATCAGCAGTTCACTCTGGGCAACCATAATTTTCTCCATTTTTTTCCTCGACCTCACATTGCCTACACTTCGCGTCAGCCTCTTCTCCGTCCGCTTCTACACTTGGGTCCATTTTCATTGTCCACAGCTTGTGCATGCGCATACTGCCACCTGGTGGTGCTGCGTATACCAAGTCGTCTTGTTATTGTTATTTATGCTGTATCTTTAGGGACGAGAAGCCAAATTAGAGGGGACTCGACTAGACTTCAGCCTCTATTTTGCCAAGCAAGGAAAACACATAGAACAGTCATTACCAGAATTGATATATGCAGATGATATAGTGTTAATAGCCGACAACAAGGAAGATCTGCAGGGATTGATAGACATCTGTGGTAATAGGGAGATAGGTTAAATTTGAAGTTCAGCAGGGAAAAATCAGCAATCATGATTTATAATGATAACAAAGGTAGTGAGCATAACTAAGATACAGGAAGTCACACTAGAAATCATGGATAAATACAAATAGTTGGGCATATGAATAAATAATGGAGTTGAGTATCTAAAGGAGCACGAAGGATACGTAATGACTAAGGGCACCAGGAATGCAGCTGTAATGAAAAGTAGGGCACTGTGGAACTACATTAGGTATGACGTTGTAAGAGGGATTTGAAAAGGTGTTGTGGTCCCGGGTTTGACGTTTTTTGACGTTTGGCAATGCGGTCTTGTGCATGAAATCAGAAGTTCAAGCAAGATTGGAAATTAAACAGCATGGCATAAGTAGGCGTGCTTTGGGAGCACACGGGGATACCCCAAATCAGAGGGTACAGGGCACGACTTTCTCTATAAACTTGCGACCTGCTCATGCCACCGCTCCCCATGTCGCCAGGTTTGCTTTTGTTTATTTATTTTTTTTAGTTCTTAAAGGTGCCACATCACGCCATGGCGCCACAACTAACCCTCATCCCTGCAGCCGCCAAAGTGCTTTTCTGCATGGTGCGTACGTGCGTTGACTTGTTTTTGTGCTATTTCAACGTTAGCGTTTGTCGAGATATTTGTTCAGGACTCGGAAGCGTTAGGATACAACAGGTACAGCACCATTCACATAATGGTGTATTGCTGCGTTCTATTCTGCAAGTTGAGTAGCCGGCGGTTAACTGGGATATCGTTTGACGAGTTTCCCGTCACTTAGATTCGACAGCGTCAATGCTAAAAGCTCGTGGAATAGAGCAGGGACAGTTCAAAGTGATTTAGCCAGTTAGAACGCATGGTTTAGACTGATTTTCGCGTCTCTAGAAAACAGACTGATACTCGCATTTCTAGAAAACATAGCCCCACAACTGCGTCGTTTTGGAGCTCGCCGCACGTACGTAGCGATGAATGCATGACACCTTTTGCTGTGAACGTTTTGGCCGCGCATGCCATGCAGGCAATGGGGAACAGACAGACCACGCTGAATGATGTGTTCTCGTTGATGGGCATCGGTCGTCGCAGTCTTCGCACAAAAACGTGGCAACACTACGTGAAGATGAAGTTGGCACCCGCGGCCGATCGTGCTGCACGCAATTTCACGAGCGACTGCGCGCGGCCAGTTCGCGAACTTTACGCGGAACTTAATATAGGCCACATGGGAAACATCGCGGTGTCGTTTGATGGGTCATGGATGAATCGCGGTCATTCGTCGCATATCGGTCTTGGCACCGTCATAGAATTGTTTAGCGGGCTGGTGCTTGACTTCGTTGTTTCGAGCAACTTTTGTGCTGGATGCGAGTCGGGCCCAAAGGAAGGTGACCCTTCTTATGCAGCGTGGAAGGAACATCACCAGTGTCAGAAAAACAGTGACAAGAAGGCTGGGGAAATGGAGGTTGAGGCTGCCCTCATCCTCTTCAAAAGTTCACTTGAGCGGCACAACCTGCACTACACCACGGTGGTTTGCTACGGGGACAGCTGCAGTTACCTTGCGCTACAAGAAGATAAGGTTTATGGGTATATCCCAGTGGAAAAAGAGGACTGCATTAATCATGACCAAAAGGGTATGAGCACTGCTTTGCGCAACTTGATTGCAAAACACAAAGGCCCTGGCCTTGAGAGTCTTGGGGGAAAGGGCCGCTTGACAGGAGACCTGATCTCCAAGCTCACCGATTATTATGGGTGGGCTCTGAAGACACAGATTGCTGATGTTGATACTATGCACACAGCAGTGATGGCCACTTATCACATCACATCCAATGAAGATGTGGCAAACCACACTCTGTGCCCACCTAGACCAAATTCCTGGTGCAAACAAAATGCGGCAAAGGCCCAGGGGAAGCCCATTCCCAAACATCGTCGAAAGCTGCCTCCACATGTCTGCCAAGCCTTACTTCCCATTTATGAGCGCTTGTCAGACAGAAAGCTGTTGCAATGATGCCAGCGAGGGAAAACCCAAAATAACAGCGAATGCCTGCACTCAATGATCTGGGTGCTGGCAGCAATTTAGCGACATGCTTCGCTAATCACGGTGGAGGCAGCTGTGGTAGAAGCAGTGCTCAAGTTCACTGCAGGCAATAAAAAGGCATCAGAAGACATTATGAAAGAGCTGAGCCTAAACTCCAGCTGGCAAAGCCGTATCCGCATGGCTGAAAAGAATCGACGATTCACGGCAGCATCATTCAAGAAGCGACAATTAACGGAGAACATGCACCAGTCCCTGAAAAAGTGCCACACAGGGACTCATAGTCAAAAGGACTACATGCCCGGTGCATACTGAGCATTTTCAAGTGCAGTTATGTAAATGAATCAGTTTTATTTCATTTTCTCAGTTTTCTGAAAACATGCTTTTTGGTGACTTTACTAGTTTGTCGGGTTGATATCTTGCAATCTAGAACAGCTAGAGCAATCATTTTTTCATTAACGTAAAGCCCAATCTGTGTATTACAAAGTGCTGAGAGCAGAATTTCCATTTGCTGCTCATATAAATTTAGAAGGTATTAAATTTCTTTGTATGTGATAGCCATGACATGACTCTTCAACTTTCATCATCTGCAGAATCAGTAGTTTTTCTTTAATTTGAAATCTGCTTGCAGCATTGCACTTATTGCTAATTGCACTGTCTAGCTATGCAATAATATTTTCTTTTTGATAAGCACTTTCTGTTCTATTGTCTCCGAAAACAATAGAGTGGCAGCATTGTCTATCTTCTAAATTAATTGACTGACAATGAAAATTTTTTGCATATTTGAAATCGGCAGGAGAAACTACATACGCATGTATATTTTTATCATGTTTGGTCCGCAAATACAGAAAATATCTCCACACGCCATGTCCCCCCTTAATGTGTTGTATTTTGCTGCTCCAGTGATAAAAGCTTGATGACATGGTCGGTGAGACATACATGGAAACGCCAGTGGCGCTCGAACAGTGGCAATAACTGTGACGAATTGCTGCAGGTGCGAGAAATCGCTGTAACAATATTGCGATAATCCGCCGGTGTTATTGCGCGCTTCTATCGATCGTTCGACGTTCGCCAGACGATAGCACAACTACTCCCTTCTATTATTATTCGTAAGTAGTATTATTTAAGGACGATATGCAGGGCGTGAAAACTTACACAGGTCATCGCATGCGTTGTTAGTACCGTATGCGTCTTTATTTGTGACGCAGAAACTCTGATTTCAGGTTTCAACTTGTTACAAGATCGCAGTCTTGCCCATGGACGAATTATTTCTGCACCTTCTAGACTGCGTTTAGGTGGGGCGCACTTCGCAAAACAAATGGGTGGCGTGCCGCATGTTGCTCGTCTGCGCTTAGACGAGGACACAAAAGCGCTCATGCAGATCGAGTTCCTATGGAGTTACTGTAATGAACATCCTGGAGCCAACCACCGTGGTGCTTCTCACAGCTAGAGTGTTGCTTCGATTCGTTAATCTGTGGGTTGCTCGATCGGCCCGTTATAAATAAGATAGAAAATTGCAGAAATGTGCGCATACGAATGCACCACTACGGCAGCGTGTCGTCTGCTTGTGGCGGCACCTCGCGGTATCTCTGGTCCCTACGCGCCAATTTTCAGGCCCACACGCCTCCCTAGGAGTGGCGCCGGTGAGTAGGTCGTAACTTTATAGAGGATGTCGTGGTACAGGGAGACATGGGGTGGACATCGTTTCAGTGCAGGGAAGCTAGCAGCAAGATAGAATTTGAGGAGCGATTGAGAAAAATAGGAGAGGAGCGTTGGGCTAGGAAAATTTCAGCTACTTGTACACGAAGAATGTTGATACTAAATGGAGAAAGCGAACTCGAAAATTGTCAAGCAAGTATTTAGACAACAGCGGAATACCAAGCCTAAAGGAAACATCGGTTAAGAAGGTGAAGGAAACAGAGAGGGGCGTGTGGAAGATGGGAATGCTTACGAAATCATCACTGGAGGCCTACTGAACTTTTAAGCAGGAAATTGCAAGGGAAAAGATCTACGATGGTACTTGGGGTAGCTCTTTGCTTCTCAATGCTAGAATGGGTGTATTGTGCACCAATACGTACTGAGCAAAATACGAAGGCACAGACACAGTATGTAGTGCGTGTGGAGAGGAGGAAACGGCTGAACATTTGATAATGTTCTGTAAAGGGCTCAGCCCTATAATGCAAGAAAATATTGTAGATTTTTTCAAAGCATTGGGGTTTAGGGGCAGTGAAGGCAAAATAGACTTGAAACTGGTAGAAATAACCAGGAGGAGGCTAACTGATTGGTGACTACAATCGAGGTGCAAGTGAAATTCAATCCTTAAACGTACAGTGATAGTACTTAACTTTATGGCTAGGTGGCGTGAGCCACCGCCAGATTTAGAGGGCACAGCCGGATCCATCCATTCATCCATCCGTGACGTCAGGTTACTGTAGGAATCGAAACTAGCTTTTAAAAGCATGCGGTAGTTAATTTTTTGGGGCGCACTCACCCTTACAGGCATTTTTGTTACACTTTCAGAGACTTGGTCTAATATTTGACGCAAAAAAAAGTGAACACTTTCATGTCGGTACCCCTTTTATCGTAGTTGTCGATTATGTACTTCAGTGAAGCAGCATGTTGGCATTTGTGGTGTTGTGCATGAGCTTTAAGGTGGTAGGCCGCTCAAAAACAAAATTTTTTTTAAGGGCAGGCAGCATTGAAATAACTTTTTCCTCAAAACCAGCATGTCTTATTTAATTTACCCAGCTTTTTACAGTGCAAAATATTGAATATTTATTTATTGGGAGGTAATCTTTGTCAAAAATTGTGTTAAAAGTGCTAGCCACGCCAGCTGTGATAAGTGACTAATGGGTGGCTTTATTCAGTAAAGCTTTGACATTTGTGTAACTAATGGTTGGAGCTATGCAGTGAACTAGAATAAATATTATGCAGTGAATATCAAGGAAGTAATGCTAAAAAAACAAAAAAAAAAAACGGGGGAAAAGAGCCAATTTAGACTGAACCCGTTGGAGAATTCAGCTGTGAAATGAAAAATATTCGATGGATTTCTTTTATTCTAGTTCACTGCACAGATATATATGTTGTAAATCATTGTGCAAAATCTCAGTTCAAAGTATACGCTGAGAAATACGTTACGAAAGTTTGCGTCGCAACATTTGGAGCAAATTGTTATTTTCAGAAAAACGTAAACAAAGATTTCCGAGCTTGTAAAAAGGGTCACAATCTTCGCATGCAGGTCTAAAATTCACCAGATTCATAGCTGGGCCCTTCTGCGGAAGCATTATTGTCTCCTTTTGTTCGGGTGGCTGCTTGCCTTTTCTTCCTGGCCTGCTTTGTCCCATCCGCTGACTTGCATTTAGCATTCTGCATGCGCAGGTGATCCCTGGCGATGCAAGCTTTCGTCGTGTGGTACCCTGGTTCTATGCCAGCTTGGCTCGGGATATCTAGGGTGCTTACACTGCCATTATTAAAGTGTGCCACAGCATCATGCAAGGCAAACATTACTGTAGGCAAGATTACGTAGACCTCTTTGGGTGCCCGCTGCCATATTAGACCATTGAAGCACTCATTAGCATTTTGAGTCTTTCCATGAAGGCACTTCATTAAAAGTTCATCAGAGCACAGATCACTGTAGACAGTTTTAACTTTGTTGAGCACATCGTTTGTTTGTTGAGCATAAATTTGTTGAGTCCTCCTTTGTGTACATATTTCCCTTGGCTGAGTGCATCGACCCTTTGGTATCCGCACCAGCTTTTCGGTCCAAGTGGACACAGGCCATGTCTCGGCTGCTTGTCAGTAGAGCTGCAATGAAAAAGACTGGCAAGGGTAGCCTTTTTTATTCCAGAAAGGTTCCCCACATTAGCCCTTAAGGCGATACCACAGTAGTTTTGCAGGCAGTCAATGAGGGCATCAGTCAGCTTTCCCTTACCACCGAGTCGACGCACTGTCTTCAGTTTTCTGAGGCGGCAGCCAGCACGCTTCTGGACATGCCCAATACATTCCAGTTTCTGCACTGTCCTTTCCATACATGTTTTTGACAGCGGCATAGCTCTTGGAATCACCATCTCCATAGTACTGCAGGTACTTCAAATCTCTTTTTCCTTTCGACCTATCAAATATTCGGTATAGACCAACCGTCTCCATACTGCCAGCACTTCCTTCATGGTTTGCTTGACAGGAAGTGTGGTTTGCTTTCCATTCCTGGTACGAAGCACTATCTTGCCTCAAGTTGCTTTTGGTATTACAAGACTTACACGAACTAGAAAGGGCCTCAACATCAATAACCTTTCCCGTGTCAACAGAAATCACAGACACACAACCATTCAAAGATGAATGGCTACGCTTCTGCCACGTTCCATCACCTGAAACACCACACTTGGCACTCCCCACAACACGATGGAACTTCCACAGCAGCATCAGTCATCGACTACGACGCCACTTCTGCCGCTGCAGAAAGCCGAGATGACAATTTGTCGTAGGCGGAGTGACGTGGAGGAGCAGGCATGTTCATCACTTTGGAAAAAGTTTTCGCCCCAGCGTGCCCTTTTCCTAACTGGCACATCGTGTAAACCAGACGTAAATTGTTCTCATTGGTACGACCCACCTTTCTCGACGTAAGAAATGGGCGCTTGAATCCACAGTTGGTACACACGACCGGACAAGCCGAGCATATCCCTTGGTGAGAGCGTTCCTCGAGCTTCAGTGTTGTGTTCATGCATTCGGAACATGCCAGCGATGAAAACACTGAAGAAAGAATACCAATGTCCATTATTCTGTTCCCTTGGAGCGCAGAATTCTCTAGTGGAGCCTGGTACGCCTTGCTTATGTCCCCAAGCTTCTTTGCGGTAGCCGAAATACCGCCGTCGGTGTCAGTAGGCAGCCTCGTCGTCGTGTAGCGATTTCCAGCACACTTGCGCTTCTGTGTTCTGCACTTCCCCATGCTGGTCGTAATATGGTCCAGGTGGCCTAAGGATACAGTCCTGGTAGCGTTGACACGTGGAACAACTGCAGAACGAAGCCTGACGTAGCCTGACCAAGGCAAACAACAAAAATTCCGACGAGCATCGTGCGTCCCCCTTGTGGCTGTTGTTAGAGATTAACGAAGACTTTTAAACACAAAGTTGTATTTAATGACATCATCCTATATAACAGTCACAATAAAATGCATAAAGTATTTTGAATAGCATTAATGTAGACGAAACAACACATGCTTTTGAAAGCTATTTTACGAAACCGAAACCACAGTTGTAAATGTGGTTTCGGTTTTGCTATAGGAGCATAGGGTATAGAAAACTTACTGTAACTGGCAAACTAATGACGGAAGGCGGAGTGACATGGAGGAGCAGGCATGTTCATCACTTTGGAAAAAGTTTTCGCCCCAGCGTGCCCTTTTCCTAACTGGCACATCGTGTAAACCAGACGTAAATTGTTCTCATTGGTACGACCCACCTTTCTCGACGTAAGAAATGGGCGCTTGAATCCACAGTTGGTACACACGACCGGACAAGCCGAGCATATCCCTTGGTGAGAGCGTTCCTCGAGCTTCAGTGTTGTGTTCATGCATTCGGAACATGCCAGCGATGAAAACACTGAAGAAAGAATACCAATGTCCATTATTCTGTTCCCTTGGAGCGCAGAATTCTCTAGTGGAGCCTGGTACGCCTTGCTTATGTCCCCAAGCTTCTTTGCGGTAGCCGAAATACCGCCGTCGGTGTCAGTAGGCAGCCTCGTCGTCGTGTAGCGATTTCCAGCACACTTGCGCTTCTGTGTTCTGCACTTCCCCATGCTGGTCGTAATATGGTCCAGGTGGCCTAAGGATACAGTCCTGGTAGCGTTGACACGTGGAACAACTGCAGAACGAAGCCTGACGTAGCCTGACCAAGGCAAACAACAAAAATTCCGACGAGCATCGTGCGTCCCCCTTGTGGCTGTTGTTAGAGATTAACGAAGACTTTTAAACACAAAGTTGTATTTAATGACATCATCCTATATAACAGTCACAATAAAATGCATAAAGTATTTTGAATAGCATTAATGTAGACGAAACAACACATGCTTTTGAAAGCTATTTTACGAAACCGAAACCACAGTTGTAAATGTGGTTTCGGTTTTGCTATAGGAGCATAGGGTATAGAAAACTTACTGTAACTGGCAAACTAATGACGCTAGGAGGATAATTTTTGTTGCAACATGTATGTGAATGTTTGGGCGTGCAAGAAAAACAAAACCCTAAAAATTTATTTCGCAGAAAAAAAAATGACTTTTGAAGGTGTCCTACCACCGTCAGTATTTGCTGGAAGTGCGGTGTTCGTGGGAACATGGTTATATTTCTTTCAGATCAAGTAGAGGCTCTCGATAATAGGCGAGCCAAATAATGTAGCACAGCACACGGCTTGGAATTCACAATAAATTATTAGTCAGCTAAAAATTGCTGTCTTTTCTCTCGACAAATGACAGAAGACCCTAAAAAATCACTCGTAGAAAGCCATCGATCAAGCATTGGTTTATTTGAACATGGTTCGCGCGGGCGTTAGATTGCCACGGGAGGCTGCGACTTGTCCACGCGTGTGCGTGCGAGCATACAGAAAAAGTTGCATATTTTAAGAAAAAAAACTAGAAAAGTGCATAAGGTCACCAGGCCCACATGACGTATTTTCTTTGCCCCTGTCATCCCTACCTGCTTAGCTTCTAGTGCTTTCATCGGGGTGAAAGTAGAGAGAATGCAATTGCAGCATGCGACAAATCTTTGTAACTCCACTCGCACTGGACGGATCCTTAGAATGTTTGCGGCGTTGAATTCGCGAGGCAATAAGTTCAAGTGAATTTATCCCATGGTTACTTGAAGTGTTTCAGGGCTCCTTTAGCACACGCTTATTTCTTGCAGCATTGTTTACATTGCTTGCACTTAACACTCAAGTGAGTTCATCAGCCTTTCTCTTCAGGCACTTTGCCTAAAGAGGAAAGGTGCAGCTGTTTGAATCGGGCACTGTCGATGTGACAAGTGGAGTTTTTGAGATGTGACCTCTGTAGTGCTCCTTATCAGGGAGTGGAAGGGCCAACACTAGGAAATACTTTCACTAGAGAGTGCAGCAATTTCGGGTCAAAGTTTTCTGGTTAGGATAAGAGTCGGGGCACTCCTAGCTTGCAAGGCCACATTAAAGCACAAGAATGCCAGATAATGTTACATTTAATGGCTCTTATCACTGGCACAACAGTTGAGAGAAATTTGTGCCACCAGCTAATGTGGGCAACTAGACTGAACAAGTGATTACAAAAGCTGCAAAACAAATGTAACAATGTATAGGAAAAAAATGCAAAGAAAACCAGGTGGTGCAGGTTTTTGTGCAGGTTCAAATAAAACAGCTGCAGAAGGTGAAATAACTGCTCTGTTTCTCAGGTAACAATTCCAAAATTTTGACTAAGCCAGACTAACATCACAAAAATTTTCTGTGTTAGAATGCATGCTCTGAAAGGTGATGTCAGTAAGGGTGTGACCACGTGACCATTGTTCTCGGGCTGCCTTCATGGTGGATCCTTTAAGATTTTGTTGGGCTATCGGCTAAGAGTAATGCTGGCTGTATGTGTGAGCTGGTTTATTTCTTTGATGCTGAGTAGTACCAATGTAATTGTGAGACATGTTCAGGAAGCTGCATTCAAATAAGAACAGTGTGCCTGCGCTCAACTTTGGCTGCATGTTAAGTTGGTAAATGATTCGGACCTATCTGCCATGCATCTCTCAAGAGTTTCCTTGATTGGTGCAATTTGACTAGTCAGTTAAATTGTCATGTCTATGAAACAAGGCAGTCATGTATATTATGTTAAATATTTTGTGGTGGGATTTCATTTGATTTAGTTGTGTTGGTATACTATGAATAAATATTTTAGCAGTACAACAACCCACTTTTCTTTGATTGGAATCGAGAAATGGGGAGAAACATAGTGTCAAGGTCACAACAGGTTAAGATTTGAAACCAGTTGCCTGTTGTGTTATCCCACAGATTTTATTAGTGCAAGAATCGTGCGTAAGGAATCAACTGAATTAGTAACTGGATACCTGTTCACTTATCAATCATGTATATTAATCCATTTTGCAAGATAAGTCAGTGATTTTTTATAGAAAGTCTGTATTATAATAATGAAATTGAATGCGCATGCAACATGTGCGTGCATTACCTCCGTATGTAGAGAGTTACTTCACTCGTACTTGACTTGTTCTTGACTCAAGACAGTCTTGCCGGTCGCCATAAATCGTTCTCGAACTTGCAGATGACTTGAAGGTGACTTGGCTCGGTCAAAGTCAGGTCAAGTTTCAAGTCAGCTGTGAAGCTAGCTTGAAAACGACTTCATGCTTTATTCCAACATGGCCACCTCTCGAATGGACGTCACCCGGAGGGTGGCCGCTTTTGTGTTTGCTTGCCTCGCCATAAGCGTAACATTTTCTAAGGCGCACTGCCTGCCGAAGATTCCTTGACCCGCTTTACGTGGCCGAGGAAATCCGATGGAGTTGTACGACGAGCAACAATTCCACGCTCAGTACAGATTCACGAAGAACGTCGTGCGGCAGCTGCTGTCTATGTTGCCGCTCCGTGAAAGGAAGGACAACCGATGACAGCCTGTGCCTCCAGTGTTACAGCTATTGATGGCTCTCAGGTTTTACGGCGCTGGCACATTCTAAACAGTCAACAGGGATCTAGTCCGCATTCCGTAGACAGTGTGCCGTGCAGTCGGAAAAGTTACGCTACTCATCGCAGAGCACCTGTACGCAATGCTGGTGCGCTTTCCGTAGCCGGTGGCACTTCCTATAGTTACGTGGGACTTATATGAAGTGGCTGAGTTTCCTGGCGTTACAGGTTGTGTCGACTACAGACATGTGCGTATAAATAGCCCTGGTGATGCCGCCGCCGAAGTGTTC
This sequence comes from Rhipicephalus microplus, assembly GCF_043290135.1. NCBI lineage: Eukaryota > Metazoa > Arthropoda > Arachnida > Ixodida > Ixodidae > Rhipicephalus > Rhipicephalus microplus. The sequence continues at coordinate 39,603,709 of NC_134710.1, read as the reverse complement.
TGTAACAGCAAAGTCTGTTTCTGTTTTTCTAAAACACATTTTCCGTCTTCTTCGGTACAAACTTGACTCGGCGCTGTGTCTGTGCCTCGTCTATCCTTTCGTCCCGTCTAGGGCACTGTTTCTCGCTCAGAAAGGCATCGCTCTCAGCACAACGATATGAAAAATTCCACACACACACAAAAAAGAGGTACCCCTATCGCGGGTTTATTGATCACTGGTCCCTTCAGCATCATGCAGCGAAACATTGCTGCACCCCGCGAAACAAAATTCTGCTGAGGGCAATGTCCTGACCCCCGCTTTTTCTGTTGTTTACCAAGCTCAACAAAGGGATATGAATCACTTTTTTTCCCAGAACTTGTTTTATTTTTTTTCCATATAGAACTGCGACCTATCCCGCTACAAGCATGTCCACCGGCGATTAGAAAGCCGAATACAGTGAAAATCTCGTTACTTCGTGAGCCAGGTCAACACAAATACACGCCGTGGCGTTCGATTGAAAAAAAAATATAACGTCAAAAAAACTCAACGCCATACTCGTTTTACCTCAAACAAGCAAGCATGGATAAACGCGCCGCATTTGGGTGGCCACTAAAACCCGCGGGCAACGTACGCTTTACAGAAACAACACTGTGCATCGCTGTGGCGGCAGGCACCTCGTGCCACTCGTTAGCCATAAAATGGCAAAAATATGTTGTGGCACGTCGTTTTTATAGTTATTTTCAAGGGTATGTTCTTTTTTTTGCTACAACACGTGCCTTATGCGAACAACTTTATTATTAACCTCGTTAGCAGGCGAGCAGCGTGTTTCTGCTTTGAAGCTCGTTCTTGACTTGACCAAGCAAGACAGCCTGAGCATCTATGAAGCGCGAAGGCTGACTTGGGTGTTTTCAAGTCCGCTGCTTGCTTCACATCGACTTACTCAAGTCAAGTCGAAGGCGCGAGCCAAGTAACATCTCTGCATTCGGGGGTCAGTGTGTGGATTTTCTTTAAGACTTGGGAGAGTGGATCTGTTGCATGTACACTCAGACCTCAAAAGAACGAACATGGATATAACAAAATATTGCTTATAATGAAGGAAATGAATAGTCTTGCAATATAGTGTTAGAAAGAACCTTTATAACATATTTTTACATATAAGGAAGTTATTTTTTTTTTTGTAAGATGCAACTTTGTTATAGTGAGGCTTGGGTGTATGTTGTTAGGAATTTGCTGTGTCGCGATGGTAGCAGTGGCGAAGAGTGGCGAGCAGTCGAGCGGACTTCGCTGAAGCCTTTGCCCGAAGGCGAAGCAGGGAGGCAATCCGTTTTGAAAACAGCAACAAGAAGGAGCGTTTACTGGAGCAGGTTGTCGTTTGTACAGAGCCGGCCAGCACGACAAAGTCGGCTGAGGCGAATCCTCCCAAACATGGGGCTGGCACGGCCTTAAATAGCGTCTGTGGTCCATTCTCTCAGACCAGTTCTCGGGCTCGGAAGAGAAGACGCAGCCATACCTGGAACTGCAAGGTGGTTCGGTGGAGGAAGCGACGTTATCATCGGAACTGCGCGATTCTTCTGCACGGAAGGTGGCACTGGAAGGGGGAGACAGTTCGTCGGAACAGCGCTCGATCTTGTGAGACGTGCTCCTGAACTAGGAAAATGTCTGTGGCATAACAGCACCCCCGCCGCCAGACAATGCATCCGTAGTTTTGAGCCGTCAGCGCGGCTCGGAAGGAGGGATGCTGGTTGACCGTCCGTAGCTGTTTCGCTCTCTCCGCCCGTTGAGACTTTCATAGGCATGCAGAGGTTCACTGGAATGACGGATTCAAACACAAAGCCGAACCACTCTGGCCAAAGCAAGCACCGTCCAAATGCTGATCAAATCGCCAGACCAGCAGACACCAAATGCTTCCTCGAGATTACGCTGAGCTAATAAATAGCATCACGAGCAACGAATCTCGGGAGGAATACACAATGCTGACACTCCTTTACAGTGCATGACACTGCTAAACCAAACAATTTTTTTTTTCGTGAGCGATTCTTGATTGTGACCCGGGCAGATTGGGGACGATCGAAGGTGCTAAGGTTAACCCAATTTGGCCACGAATCTACAATTTAGAATACCAAGAACTCCCGAATCACGCACATTTGCGTCGCCTGCAAGCATAACATTGTCAAACTTGACAAAGTTCGTCCTCCTACAAGCCCTCACTTCAATGGGCTCGGCCAATTATCATCAAAACAAGAGGAAACATGCTTGAAAAGTAAGAAAGTAAGCATGAAAATCAAACTCTCGTGCGTTATACAAAACAAAGTTAAAAGTTAACCTACACTGACGTGCATAATAACACATAATGCTAAACACAGAAGGTATCTTGAACAGGGGCTTTTACTATGCCTTCTCTGTTAAAATAAAACACACTGACTGTTACCTTTCGAAATATTATGGAAATAAAATAATCAAACAAACAAATCAATGTCAGCTTTTTCGATGAGAAGGAAAGTAAAACTTGTAAACATTCCGACGCATTCCTTGTTCAACGGCTGACGACAAAACTAGAAAAGTTATTTTCAAAGCTAATTACAATATTCATTCTTAGCAACGGCAAGACGGGGGGGCCCTCTCAGACGAACTCTGGGGAGTCTCGCAATAGCTTTCGTGGGATCCGGTCTTGACAAAGGCACAACGAACAAAGCTGTTTGCCAAACTCGGTAGCCCCAACTTTCGACGTACAGCCGCTTAACTCGAACAAGGGGGCATCTGTCCTGCGTCCTTTATCCCGCCCGTTTGATCCGTGACCATTTTGCCACGGCGGGGAACAACGGCCTGTGTTACGGCTCAGGCGTAAGCTACGCTTCCCTTCCTGGTTGCCTCTATGCGGCAGAGAAAAATATGAGACCAGGTGATGATCTCGGTGTCCAAATTTTCCTGAAATTCGCTTTTTCTTGACGCACTTCTCGCCTAATCTCGATCTCCGCGGCAATCTGCACTTCAAACGTTTCATAGAGGACCTTTTCGCGATCCTATGCCTAGCCCTAAACCCGGCTCCTCGAATGAATACGTCACAGCATTTAACGGCGGCTTTAGCGTGTTTGGCATCAGTCGTCTTTACCGCGCTACGCTTATGCCGGCGCCTCTTTCTGTCGGAACTTCTCCCAATACTGGCAGCCTCGACACACTTCTCCACAAGTGAGCTGCATTCTTTGTGCGAAGTCTAAGTTCCCAATTTGTTAGCGAGCATTTCCTCGAGCCCGTCGCGAGCTGTCTTTGCCTGTGACAGAACGGTAGTCCCGATGACTTCAAGGCTAAGAAACGCGCTTACAGAGCTTTCGATCGGAGGGGGTCTATTGCTGTCGTGGATAGCCCTTGTTCTCTGGCCTTCGAAGTCGGCCTGAGGCTCTCTTTCACGAGCTTTATTTTGTAGCGCTTTATGTCGCGCAACCTGCTCAAGCTTTTGTCCACAGGCGTCAACCTCTAGCGCCCTGCAACGCGACTCGTCAAGCTCTTTTCCACGCGATTCATCTTGATAATCCGCGCTGCAAAGTGGCTTCATCTCCAGTGCTTTATGATGCACCTCGGCATCCTTAGCTATGCGATGGGCCTCGGCCCCTAACTGCTCGCGATGCACCTCGGCGTCACGCTCTCTCTGGCGCACTGCGGTGGCTTGTGCTTTGCGATGGGCCTCAATTTCTAGCGCTTTGCTGCGCGCTTCAGTGCTGTACTTGTATGCTCGACTTTCGCAGTTGGCAGCACTAATAGCAGCAAAGTGGCGGAACAAAGCGTATTTAACCCTATCAAAGTCATGCGCTTCCTCGGCGGATAAGCGCTCCAAAACGCTTGCTATTTTGCGCGGAAGCAACGTGGCAAGCTTTTCCGACCACAAGTCTCGCCCAACACCAACATCGTCGCAGACCTCTTCAAAGCTAACGAGAAAAGACACGATGTTCTCGTCCATTCTGAAGAGTTCGAGTCGGTATTGTGCTCGCTGCCACTTAATCGCTTCAATTTTATGATCAAGCTCTTTCATTCTAAGAGCATGCTCTTTCCTTTTTCTGCTCTCTTCAGCCTTCCATTGTTCATGCCTCTGAGCTTCGAGCTCTTCTCGGCTTTTCTCAAAAACAAGCTCCAAAAACTCGTCAGCTTCCTCAACAGTCACATTCTCTGCCCGCTTCACTTCGAGAATCGCTTCCCTTGTTTTAGCGGACCCGGTGGAAATTCCCATGGCTCCACAAATTTTGAGGAGGTCCTCCACAAGGTACTACTGCTCCATCACGATCTCGTTTCTCGTGATGATCTACTGCTGATAATCACCTTATTCTAAAACTAATCTCTTATTTTAGAGCACGTGAATAATAAATTACAACCAACAAAACACAAAACGCTCTCCTAACATCTGCCTGTGCTAGAGAGGTCTGGCGAAATGAACAGTAAACGTTGGACACTCACCAAATCAAAGTAGCCGACGATGGCTGAACTTGTGGCTGCCTTCGAACAGTGCCGTGGGTGCCGTCAGGTCTGCACGGATCCGGTCCAACTTGCCAATGTTGAGATCCGGGGTAGCTTGTCCCAGCTTGCCGAACGATGAGAACAGCGGTAGCGTATCCCAGCGTATTCAAACGCTAATATCAGGTCGGTCGTGCTCGGGCTTCCAGGGGTCCGATCACAGCGTAGCCAAACGTATCACAGCGTAGCCAAGCACATCACAGCGTAGCCAAACGCTATCACGGCGGTCGTCCTCGTGCTCAGAGATCCGATCAGACTTGCCAAACGTAGGATATCGTATCCCGTAGCTGCCAACCACTGTTAGGAATTTGCTGTGTCGCGATGGTAGCAGTGGCGAAGAGTGGCGAGCAGTCGAGCGGACTTCGCTGAAGCCTTTGCCCGAAGGCGAAACAGGGAGGCAATCCGTTTTGAAAACAGCAACAAGAAGGAGCGTTTACTGTAGCAGGTTGTCGTTTGTACAGAGCTGGCCAGCACGACAAAGTCGGCTGGGGCGAATCCTCCCAAACATGGGGCCGGCACGGCCTTAAACAATGTCTGTGGTCCATTCTCTCAGACCAGTTCTCGGGCTCGGAGGAGAAGACTCTGCCATACCCGGAACTGCAAGGTGGTTCGGTGGAGGAAGCGACGTTATCCCCGGAACTGCACGGTTCTTCTGCACAGAAGGCGGCGCTGGGAGGGGGAGACAGTTCGTCGGAACAACGCTCGATCTCGTGAGACGTGCTCCCGAACTAGGAAAATGTCTGTGGCATAACAATGTGCAGTGGGTGCGATGGCAATACATATTGTTGTGTGCTATTTCATAGCTCTATGTAGGCTTTGCAATGAACGTTTGAAGTGCTTCAGTCTGGACAACTGTAATGGGGAATCGGCGTAATTATTTAAATGGTTAATCTATTGTGAAGTTGTGTAGCACAAATTAATGCAAAAGCAGTTGTAGGGACATTCCAACTGGAAATTAGCTGACTTTGCTTTGGTGATCCGTGCAAGGTCCAAGTGCAGTAAAATCCTATCACACCCCGTACCGTATGGGGTGAAATTGAGAGAAGGGAGAGACATCAAGTGTGCCCAGTGAAGGGGGATCGTGCGTCTCTTTGGTAAACCCTGCATTTGGAGGTCGAAGTCGGGTTGCGCCCTCTGTGGTGCACACGTTATGTCCTATCTCGTAAGCCATTTGGGTGGTTTCGGATTGAGGCATACTGAAGACGCTGCTAGCCTTATTTGGCTTGTGGCTGTTTCTGCCTGCATCTATGAACCTCTGCGTGCATAATGCTACAGCTGGAGCAATCTCAAAGAAGCGGGAAGCTGCTCAGTACATTTTCTTGCTGCTACTTTTCACACAAGCTTTGTGAAAGCCTGTATTCTGGGTCACAGAGTTAGATGTGTTTGTGTTTGCTGTGCATGTAGACAACATGCTTATTAATTTAATTAGTATGCAAATGTTTACACTAAACATGGCTGATAAAACTATGATACATTGCTATCGCTATCAGCCACCCTTTCAGGCAAAACTGTGGTCTTTTTTTTTTCTGATCTGTCAGCTAGATCCTTCATTTCATTGCCAGTCTGAAACTATTCTCCAAATGAAATTCTCCAAAAGAATGAAACTATTCCCCAAAATAACACCTCAAAAGGGTGGTTCAAAAGGTGCAACAAAAATGCAGCATTGGTTTTCAGCACTTGTAAAACGCAGCACCATTTTGCTGATGACACAGTAGAAATTTTTGCTGTCATCATGCCACGTTAGTGTTTCCAGCTTTTTCACTTTCACAGCTAGAACAAAAAGAAAATCTCTTCATGACTGCCTCTGCAGGCATTTGAACCAGTATCCCAAAAATTTGAGAGAGTTCAGTGCTTGTGTTTTCTATTCTTCTGTCCCATGCTAACGACTGAGGCTTCACACAAAAACACTGCTGTCCAGTAGGTACAAGGCTTTGTGTTCCAGCCGCACTTTTAATGTAGTGAAGTATGGGAAGGCATTTTGAAGTCTGCCAAATAAGTAGAGGTTATCTGGACAAATCTAAGTTAAGTACTTTTCAGCCCTGGCACATCGTTTACTTAATGTTTTAAGTTGTTCAGATCTTGACATGCACTGTAGTCAACAACTTGTTTCTTTCCAGTATGGTAACTTAAAACTATGTTCAGTTTTGGCTCTTTGGTACTGCTTGGCTCTGTTGCATCAATAAGATGCTGCATAAGTAGGTAAAGCTCACTCAGTAATACTGCAGAATTGTTTCGGTTGAAATTTCCCACCAGCTTCGTTCCAGGGCTGCAGTACTATAAGCACGATTGAAGGATTTTTTTTTTTTAGTGAAAAGGAGCTTCACTAGTGTCGTAAATGTTTTGCATTTTATGGAACGATTGCAAACCTAACAGGGTAAAGGCCAGATGTAAGAGATGCAAAGCTCACCAACTTTTTAAAAGACTTGTATAAGCCAGTGTGAAGCCATAAACTGGCAATACACTAATGCAGGCATGGTCCTTGAGAAGAGAAAGCCAGTTCACCAATACTTCATGCATTATGACATGTGATGTCAAAAGGGCAGCACTTTTTTGTAGATTATGGGTCTCAAACAGGTGGGCAGCGTGTGTCTTGGGACTTATTGCCAGTGGCCCATCCTACACATAACTGTGTTCATCCCATTTAAAAAAAAAATTGTAGTTGTAAGCAATTCGAGCTTTTTCGACCCGCAATTTACAGGTGCTTGCAGCAGTAAGGAACCTGGCTGGTAAAGCCAACAGTGTGTTTAAGCGAGCTTGTTTCAAACTTTGGCTGTTAATGTTATTTTGTGCTTCACTAGGAAAAACTTTTCTGACTTGTTTAAATTTTGCTGAATGGTACTACATTTTCTTCCCTATTATAATTTAACAATTGGTTTGAGTGAACTATAGAGAGGTAAATGGGCACAGTTTTTTCATTAGGCACACCATGTGACCAGTGTTTCTTCAAAACATAACAGGAGAATAGAGTTTATACGCCAGAAAGGCGCACTCTAACTCAAATTTCACTGGTCATTCTTAAGATTGCTGCGATGTGTTTCTCCAATCCTTAAGCTAGATGTCATTTAGAAATAACCCTCAAATGTAAGATATGGGAAAGGCCTTTTAATTAGCAACATTAGCTGGCATTTTGTTTACTCTCCCCCTCCCTCGCTTTTCTCCATTTCCACCTTCTTTACTGTTTCTGCCCTTGAAGAAGTAAGTTCTGTGGCTGTGGCCCACTAGCTCAAGTGAGTTTGAGGGTTATGTCATAGACCAATAAATGTCTACTTATGCAGTAGTATAATAACATTTCTGACAGCTCTCACTAGCTTTTCAACAAAAGACAGATTAGGCGGGAAGAAATTAGCAGGGAATTTCACAGGTCATTGTAGATGCACTGCATTCAGAAGTCAGAATGTGTTTGTAAAAAGTGTCTAGCTTGTTTGGAATAGCGAGGAGGAAAATGTAGTCAGCACAGGAAATTCTATGGCTGCATGTGGTGGGGCGCTGGCTTTAAGGGAAACCTGACAGCCGGCGCCTCTTGCTAGGGGCAGAGTTCCTGGGCTTTCGGCCGAGCCTGCAAGAAACGGGGGCCATGGCATCCCAAAGCCCTACGAGCCCAGCTGGTGGAGGCAGCAGTGGGCCCACGGCAGCGCCAAGGCGGGAACGGCGACGCCTGGAAGAACTCCAGGAGCTGGTGCTGGAGCGTGAGCTGCGTCGCATGGAGCTTGAAGAGAAGAAGCTGGTTGTTGAGACACAGAAGTTACAGCTTCAGAAGGAAAATCTTGAGCTTGAGCGCCAAAAGCTGCAGCTTGAAATCGGGGACTTGCAGGCACGCATGCGCCACTCGCGACACTCTTCAGGCCGCTAATCCTGGATTGTCTCGAGGCACTTTTGCTCCGTGCAGCGGCCTGTGAAGGATCGTTTGAGCATCAATCATTAAGGAGCAGTTAGCTCTGATATGGACAAAGAGTCATTTTTTTTAAAAGAAGGTATTAATAGTGCACTTTGCCTCTCTTTGTCCTTTGTGAATGCTGTGAATCCCTTCTTTAAAATTTGTACCAACTAGCCCGCCTTTCGCTACGGTTTCGCTTTACTCTGCATGCAAAGCACATGCTGCTTTTCTCAAGGATTTTTAAATATACTACTTTCATGTGTCCCAAAGATGAAAACTCTACGGACTTTTGCTTAGGAAGGCCGGAGCGAATTTTCAATTCTTATATTTATCGCGTACGAACTGCCATGTTTATTAATGCATTGTAAATGCTATTGACAAATTTGTAACGACTGGCTTACCCCAGTGTTTCATCACGAATGGAGAACCTTGCATGCGTAGTTGTGCTTATAACTGCTGTCTTTTTTTTATATGCTCTGTAGTTACTGTTGCCACCCAGCTTCAAAATCTGGCTTGCAAAATGGATTGGTTAAAGCTGTCTATATTATTCCATTGAGCCATTCTGTTGAACTGAATACCACCTGAAGTTAACCGACTAGAGATCTGAAACTTAAGCATTGTTTTTCAGATGTACATGTGTCGAATGGTTATTTTGCTGCCATCTTACAATTGAACCTGAACTAGAACTTATGGGAGAACTATTCTGAGCCAGTTTTATAAATGCTCAAAAAGTCTGGTAGACTGCCTATTTGAGCATATCGAAGGTAAAAAATTTAGATGAGAGCTCCTGTGGTTAACATATACGTACTTGCTAGACAACAGGCAATACTTGAAGCACTGCACAGACCATTTTTTCCGGCCTTGCCTGATTCATAAAGTGCCACACGCTGATCCCCTCAAACATGGCACTGCGATTTCTTGTCTCGCTCATCCCAAACCTAAAAGATCCCGGCCACACCCAGGCTAACCCGGGTCAGTTGAAACCATTAATTTTATAGCTTAAATGAGGCATTGTTGAAAGAGAATGAATGTTGCTGTAATATTTGCTTAAGTGCATCTTTTTTCCCTTTTCCATGCATGAGTAGCAGTCAGCTCTGCGAATGGAATCATGCAAGGCAATGAAAGGAATGCACACAGTAGTTTATACGTGAGGCTTTTAGCCACTGCCGACCTCTTCTTATTTTGTGCGTGGGTCTGTCAAGGTAGTGTGTAATTTTTCAACATTTTCACCGTGCAATGTGGAGAACACATTTCATAGGCCAATGTGAGCGTCCTCGGTTACTACAAGCCTCCCTATTTGTTTGTGTGTTGCTCTGTAGACAGCTTTGGCGAAGTGGCAGAAAAATTGACCTGCTTATGATTTATTATATCATTTACAAATCAACTCTTCCTGTGCAGTGTCATCATGTGAGAGCTGCTTTAGAATCTCCGAACACTGCTTAATATGACAGTTATATGTGCAGTCTATTGAAGAGCTTCATGGAGCCGTGTATACCGATTCTTTGGTGAATGCTAAATATGATATTTGGAATTTAGCTTGTTTCAGGTAAATGGCAACAGCAGCAGTAGTTATTTAGTTGGGAGGTATAACCTAACTGGTAAATATGAACATAGTCCGTAGGCACTTTGTGGGAAAATGATTAAGGAAGCTGCTTTGCAACTATTGGGGACAAACAAATTGTTGATATTTAGAGAGGTACCTGAGGTATCTGTATTTACCTCAACGAAGGAAATGCAGTTGGAGTGAAACTGCTTGCAAAGCAAGAGGAGTTTCCTGAGGTCTCCATTGAAAAGCTAGCCAGATAGTCTCTTATAAAATGCCTCTAATGGCCCCATAGATGGAGCCATTGCACGCCTTTGGCCCATGTAAGTATGACACCTTCTCTCAAGGTTATAGGCTCGTAAAACATTTGAGAGGTCTGGTATAGCACAAGTTGGCACGGTGGAGTAGCTTTTATATGCCATATTTTAGGGGAACCAACAGAACAAACTGGTGAAAAATCTTAGTTTTCGACATGTTTTTATGTTTTTTCTCTGAAAGCATGTGTTTAAAAGTTGCCCTGTATTTTTTATCCTAAAATTTACTAAATTTAGGGTGCATAAAAGTAGTGTTTTACAGGTGACTATATTTGAGTCGACTAAGTTTGTTGAACTTAAAAAAAAATCTTGGTTCAGCACTTTTTGTTCAGTGTCTTTTTTACATTTGTATTTTGGAATGAATTACAGTGCTGCTTGGACTTATTTGCTGTTTCTGTGATTTGCCTTTTTATTGTTGGCTCACCATATTATATATACATATAGTGTGTGTGTGTGTATATAATCAGTTGTTTCTGTGTAATCATACTATTTATTAATCATAGTCATGCCACAATACAATATTAGCTTGCTATTGTGAATTCTGCAAATGTATTTTCTCGATGATTTATTAGTTTACATGCAGCAATAATCTTTCTTAATATGAAATAACAGTTGTACCTTAGGGTTTCGAAATATCTTGCTCGTGAATGGGTTTGCTGTTTCGCTTGTACTGTTCTTCAAAGCCTGAGGATTTCACATTTTGTTATTTTCTTTGTGTTAGCATTTGAGAACAGTGTGCCTTGTCTGTGTTTATTTCTAGAGGAGTCAGATGTTTCAGATATATTGTAAAATTGGCCTAGTTAAGCCTTTTTATCATTAATTGGTTTCACACTGTAGTATACACTACTTGTGCTCTCACTGTAGATGTGAAGGTTCCCTGCCTCCAATGTAGTTAAAGCACTTTTTATTTTGCCGTCCATATGAAGGATCCCTAATGTTCCACGTAGGAATGACCATAGCATTTGCCTGATTGTGCTATCTCGATGAGGCTGCTACAATGGTGGTGGCTTTGCTATGAGCATGTTTTGCTATCGGTTATATAACCGCTGTAACTGCTTATTGCTATTAATGAACCGGTGGGAGGGAAGCATATCATTTGTATGAGGAATGCAGGGAGCACCAGAATTGTGGCGCACATAGGCGTGCCAGTGGGTTTGTCATGTAGCATTTTTTTCGTATTTCGCGGGCATGTGTAGTTAGCAGAAAAACACTAATGCTGATGTCAAGTTCAAAACTGTCTTGGCGGATTTTGACTAACCAATCTACAAATTTCTCAATGGAATTTTCAATGCATCTTTGTTCCTTTAAAAGTTAGTTAATTGGCCTAATTAAAGAATTATTTGGAATTCAAAAGAATTATTCAATTCAAAAAATAGTCTGACTCACTGTAGACAATGATCAGCAACATGCATGTGGTCGCATCGTCATTGCATGTGTCGGCATATTTTAAACTCTGGCCAAAGATAGCCGGGGCACCCTGTATATCTAGTATTGGGTAGCTCTATTTGCGACATGTTGATTGTGAAGTAGCTGGGCTAGAGTAGGTTTAGGTGCACTTGAGCGGGGACAAGGGCAGAAATTTCTTTTAAATTTCAAGCTGTGCTGCTTGCTTGCTTTACATTTTACTGTAATGACAGTGAGGATGGTTTAGCATGGTCTCTTCACATTCACTTGTGGAATGTTTAGTACACTGCGGATCACTGCTATTTAGTGTAATTAGAAAATTTACATCAGTTAATTTGTAGCAAAAGGCTACAAGTAACTAAAATTGCTCCCTTTCATCAGCCTTATTATGTCTTGTGGGGTTCTGGTGAACTGATTTGCCCTTATTATTTAGTGTTAGCTGTTAGCCAGTAAACTGCAAAGAGTAGGGGACAAGTTAATTTTATAAGGGATAGTATGTCTTGGGTAGCATACAAATTAGCTTGATGTACAGATGTGGGTCTCGTGGTTTATTAAAGAAAGTTTATTAAAAAAAACTAAGAAAACATTGTTTGGTATTAGAGTAGCAAACTATTCTATATTGTGGCATGCTAGATACCCTTGTATATATTTATATCTTTTGTAGCTTAGTCATTATGCAGCATTCAGACAAGTTAGTAACTTTGGCACGTCAAAAGAAAAAAAAATTAATTTGGCTCGAGAGTACTCTTTTTGCTGGCAGCCAGTTTGTAGAGGGGTACGGCAGAGCATGGGGATGGAAAATCTAACGGTGCATGCGACTCGTATGTTCAAGCTATTGAATATTCCAGCATTGCTTCGTAACCTTTAGCAAACAAATATTTGTTTTCTGTGTAAGCAACTGATTTTTACAATTTCAGATGCACATGATCATGATAGACCAAAAAAAAAAAAAAAGGAATTTGCGCTCATACTTTTCAATCGATAGTAATCAGAGACCAAATGAGTTTGTGAATCAGTAATTTGTAATATTTCTTGTTTCTGCTACTTTTTGTTAATTTTTATTTAAAATTTATTTCACTGGGATGGCATACTATCCTAATGCTAAAATTCAAATTTTTGATACAGAGCTGAAGTAATTGTCCTGCTTCTGCGTTGTGGAAAAAGCTCCTTCAGTGAATAATAGGAACAGCACAACCACATCTGTAAATTTTTTGTTCACACATGACCTCACTTGTGTGTATCAGGTTGGCAGCATATTTAGAATATAGGTAAATATGATTTCTACTAGAAGAATAACCCTTCTTTTTTACTAGGTGGTTGCTGACTGACCTACAAAACTAATGATTGCAATTGGAATCACTGGGTCTGAAAGGTTTGAAGCAAGGCAAAAAGAGCTTATGAACTTTCATCGTGCACAAATGTACTAGCCTGTTGAGTGATGGTATAAACTCCTTTTTAGCGGTTAGAGGCCTTGAGACAGTGAGACCGAAGAAAGCATAGGAGGTATTCCCCATCCACTTTCGTGGGCATATATGTAACCCTGGGAATATTAGCTAAGACCACTCGTCACCATAAGGGTGAATTCTTTTGGTAGAGGCTGTTGTGTAGCACATCGGCTATTTTGCTAAGTTTGTGTACCATAATTTAGTGAAGGGAGAAGACGTGTGTCTGATACTGTGGTATGTGGCACCTGTGCAGGTACCTTGCATCTGAATGTGCTTGCGCTTCTCAGCTGCTGGCTTAATGCAAACGCTTGCCCCTTACTTTCTTTTGTGGCTCATGTACAGCAACCTTTATGGCAGCTTTAAGCATGAGAGCACTGAGCTTCTGTGCATGCATCGCCACGTAGACAAGGCTGCCCCACTCGTGGTCATGCTCATTTCTGATGGTTCTGCCTGATCATGAGATGCACAAGCATGCAGTTGTACGTGATGAGTGAGCTGCGCATAGCATGTGCATAAGAGCTGGAAGTGGTGACGCTTGTTGGCTTTGCAATGCATACTGTGTCATGCTAGCTTTGTCCTGTAGGTGGCTTCTGCTTGTGGATCCTGGTAGTGTACTACTCTCACCTGCTAGCACCAGCACTGACAGCCCTCCGAGCATTGACAAAGGTCCACGAGATATGGGGAAGACAGCATGTTAAACTAAAGTAAGGCGATGTAATGTAAGTGACCATCTGTATAATAGCACCTTCATTGACGGCTCTTTCAACTATTGACTTAATCAGCATCAGTGAGTTGAAGTCACTTATAAAGCCTCTCACAAGGTTTGGGCATTGCAAAAAAAAAAAAAAAAAAAAAAAAAAAATCAGCCCAATGCGTACATAAGCCAATGGTGATCACGTCTGCAAATTTTGAAGTGTCTGTGCGATGTGAAAATGGTCTAAATTTAAAACAAAAAGAAAGCTGCACATTTTTTCCTTTCGAGGGAGGTGTACTTGGAGAGAGAGGGAGTGCTAAGGCCTTGGCAATGGGCTTGTGTTAATGTAAGAGGCACTGCTTATTTCCATTGCAGAGACCACAATGCATACTCTGCAAAGGAAAACAGAAAAAATATATAGAGGGAGTGAAAAAGGAAATAAGCACGAGACTTTCTTCTGCTCCTTGTAGACATTAGCCAAGGCACAGGAAAAGTGTGTCCACTTTGCAATGAAACTTGCCTCCTGAAGGCATGGTAACAACACAGTTTAACTTTTAGATGCAGAAGCATCTTATACTCGCGCCTTGTAGTGCGCCGTCCGCGCCGTCCGCACCGCTTCTCGAACATTCGACAGCTGACGCGCGCGCATGCGCCGTCGCGCCGTCGCCCACTCTTCCACCATCTGTGCATCCCTTCCTCCTCTACACACCGCGCGCGCTTCACTCCTCCACCATCTGTGCACCCTTCCTCCTCTACACACCGCGTTCGACATCTACAATTCTCCTGATTCTCCAGTGGACGCGCATGTGGCGTCGCGCTTCGAGAACATTCAACAGCTGACAGTGCATGCGCCGTCGTGCTGTATATATACTCAAGGTCGGCGCTCGCTCGCTCAGTTGCCGCTCGTTGGTTGGTTTGTACGGCGCGTCGACGTCCAAAGTCGCGGTGAAATGAATTCCAACGAATCCACAAACACAATGATCGACGTCCCTTCGACCAGCGCCGCCCTTTCGCATACGTGTGTACGTGTTCACTCATTTAACACCCCCTCATACAACCACGTTAACCAATTTAGCCATCGACCCAAGTAAGTCGCAATTTAACACCCCATTTCACAACCACGTTAACCAATTTAGCCATCGACCCAAGTAAGTCGCACTTTAACACCCCGTTAACCAATTATATGCTCCGCATCCTCCTCAGTGTTCCCCCGAGGGAAGCTGCGGGCAATTTTTTTATTATTTTTACAGTAATGAATCAGTTAGAAAAATTCTTTTGGTAAAACCCCCTTTGGAAGGAGCCTTACATCTTCTAATGCATAATGAAAATTTGCATTGGGCCCTGGATGGGGAGCTTTTAAAAGTTATTATTCTAATGTAAAACAAACTGTTCTTGTGCAGATGCAGGTGCTGATACGGAATGTTGCCTATGGTTTTAGTGTTGCACACGGTTTGAAATGGCGTATAGATATAACTGCCTTTGCACTCATTTTGAGGAGTTCACAATACATGGAAGAGCTTGAGTCACACTTGCATAAATTTCTAATCTTTGTAGCACTTCTTACTTCTGCATAGATTAGTGGATTTTATTATGGCATGTAACCACAAAACTTGCGTTTGCAGTTTTGCGGTCGTTGTTAAGAGTGGGCAAAAATATGGGCATATTCTCGTACATTCTAATGGCGGTGTAATGGCTAAGCCTCCACTCCCCCTCTCTCCCACCTCTTTTGCTGGCTTTATTTTATTTTTATTTTGCATTTTCAGTTACATGCAATACGTTTGAAGGTAATATTTTATTTTCATGCTGTCAAAAATAACATTGCTTTACCCCTGAATAATACTGTGTAAAATTTCTGTTTCTGCAACTGCCACAAACCTTGTCTTGTAAACTGTGCAGTCTTTTAGGATTAGTAAAACTAATGTACCATGGCCTTGAATATGGTAGTGATTTCAGAGGCAGGCCCAGCACCCCCGGACATGTGTTTCGAACTTGTATGTTTGGCTACTTTCTTTTAAACATGTCTTTGTGCTTATTTTAGATATGGGCTTCTGAAAACTTTTCGAGCACATTATCTGCATTGTCAATGTCTGAATGTCAAATATAAATTGTGTTATTTTACATTCCTGGTTGAACATTAAATATTTTTGCACACATTCCTTGGCATGACACTGAAAGCTGCAGTCTTAATGCATATCTTAGTAAATGTTGTGCTATTGTGGGGGAAAATGATTGTACAATGATCTAGAACATCTCATTGAATTTTTTAGAGCACTCTTAAATGTGTATTATGTGGGCTCATTAACCCTTTCACTGCTGGGCTTTTCTTTATGTACTGCTGCACTCTCCCTGGTATATTTTTTTATGTTATGTGAACTTTTTATGTTCCCAATGGGGTAGGATGCTTTTCAAGTCACGTAAAAATTTTTAATGAAGATTATCTGATCAAATAAAAAGTTGCACAACCAAATTAATGATTACTAGAAAATTACAAGCAATCAACTAGCTATCTAAGTCATATAATTAGCCATTAATTCAGAGTGGCTGAGTCACTATTCATCTATTTTATTTGGAGTTAAAGTTCAGCAAGAGCTGCTGGTTTTCATATGTCAAATAGCGCACGCATGTATGTGGGAAGCTGACTTTCCATGGCTGCACTGTTCAAACGCTTGTAAAGAGATTGCAACCGACGCTGATTTGGCAGCATGCACTCCATCTGTTTTCAACATTTTGACTAGCCATTATATTTCTCCCTCCGCAGAGGGATTGAAATGCCTGCATTATCTGTTTATAAAGAACAGTCTCGCTAGTGGCAGCGAGAGAGGCAAAACGAGCATACTCTGGATTGGCAGAGCTTGTGCGTGTCATCGTCTGTATTATCTTGGCAATGGCAGTGAAAGAGTTAAGTGATTGTGCTAGTATGCCCAGTGTTTCTAAGCTATAGTTGTATGCAAGCTGTAGGGCCATATTTCAGTGCTGCTTAAGAGTTATTGATATTTTTTTAAAATGTCATTTTGTTAGGCATAATCAGCTTTGATTTCATCTCGAAGCAGCTCTTTGGCATTGTTTATTAACAACTAATTTTTTGTGATAATTGGTTCTTAGAAAATAGGTGCCATTGTGATATACAAGTGGGAGTGTTATGATTCACCAAATAGTTTGCACTATGTTTGATACCAAGTGAATTCATGCTGTGAAATATTATTGTTTTGCCACTGCAAATGTGGGAAGTACTTTCATCTCTTGTAACAACTTCAAGGCAAGTGTGGGTTGGTATTGATATTAGCATAATTTTGTTGCCTTGTGCTACAGTATTTGTGGATTTTACATGTCATGTCAATAAAGGCCTTTGTTTTGCTTAAATAGCCTGTTTAATTCCGGGGGAAAAGCCATGTAATTTACATTATGTTTTCCACACATTTAACTTGCTAAATTTATCAGAAATTATGATCATGACATCTTTACAGTGTCCTATTATATTTTAGCTGCCATTCATCTGAAGTGGTAATTTAGAAGGATGGGGTAAAGCTGCATTGATCTTCTGCTGTATTTGTTAAAATTTGATTGATGCAAAATGATACATCAGATATTGCAGAATTTAATAATATGCTTTGCTTTCGCTTTTGTCTTCTCTTCCTTCTAACGGAATGTAATAATGCTTTTCATTTCAGAATCTCCACCAACAGTCGGAAATGTGAAGTGTGCATTTTCTAATTCTGATGGTGAATCGGCACCTAGGCCTGCTCCAGCTGTGCCCCATGCTAGCCTTAAGGTCAGCACTTACTTGGTAAGGTGCTGTTGTAACATGTTTGCTCTGGCAGCATGACTGACACATTCTGCAGACATGTCTTTCACAAAAAGGTCTGTGTGGCCAGGATATCACCAGCATCAAATAGTGAAGACCTTTGTTGTTTCATGATATGACATTGCGAACTTTGGTTGCCTTTATGTGTTGGTCTGGTAGAAGTCCTAAAAGTCGTTTGCATCGGGCACAATTCGGAAGATGTGTTCACAAAACTGAGGTTTGATTGGGGCTCCATCTAAAACGGGATTGTTTCAATAACCAATGCTTAGTGGCCATTTCATTTCCTTCTCCAGTGATTGTACCTTTGAGAAAATGGTGTTTCGCCTTTGAATTTTCAATCTCAGGAAGAGAAGGCTGACAGGACCAGTTTTTTGGTGACAGGGAATGTGAAAGGAGTGGTGCTGATGTTACTTGGAGGTGCGGGGTGCCTGGCTACATCACCCAAAAGGACTAAGCAAAACTGGTGTATGTGAGCTGGCAAAAGGGCTCATCACAGCACCCCGTGGTGGCATGGTATCTATACTATGCAGTGGACAGAGCATATAGATACTTGAGACTGCTACTATATGCATGATGCTTGTGATTTTGGGCTCCGGTGCGGCTAAGCTATGCGAACATTGGGTGAATGAACAGTAATAAAATTCGGATTGCTTGTTTGTAAACATTCATAAACTCAATACAAAGTAATGTCTACCAGGGTGTCAAGCTCATGAGATGCAGCTGGTGTAAGGCACATAAATGAGGGCTTGCATGCGCTCAAGTGCGCAGGTGACCTGTAAATGCAGTGGTATGCATTAGTGAATACTGCCATAGCATATTTCGTATGAGGCAAGTGACCAACTCAGTCACTTGGTATTTGACAGAACATACGTATAGTAAGCCCAATGCTGAATGGTACATTAAAGCACCATAGCAACTTTTCAGTGTTGAATTGTGCATTGTCCACTAACCTATGTGTGTCCCATGGCAAGCTTGCAAAATTTGAACTTTATTATGTAGTAGATAGATGACACAGCAGCACACCAGTCTTGAGTGTTGATGAAATGAGCTGACACCTTGAGAAATGACTCCCTCGAGTTATAGAAGTCGACCTTGTCGTGCTTTTATACACTGCAAAAATGGAACGTAGTTAAAGCAGCTGAAAAACAATGCAATGTTTTGTTTTTATCTTTCTGTGAGTGTGTGTGTGTATGTGTGTGTGTGTGTGTGTGTGTGTGTGTGAGAGAGAGAGAGAGAGAGAGGGCACTTCTGCAGTTTGTGATATTAGGTCATCTCGCAAGGGAAGGAATTGTAGGTACAATTTAACAGTGATGCCCTTGATGTCTCATTTGGCATTAGACCATGTTGATTTTTTTGTCTAGTGTGGTGTCATATTGTTTTCAAGCAGATGACAAAGCAGTGGCTCCTTTTTTTTACTTCAGTTGGTGCATGCCAAAATGGGGGTCACTGTGACTGCTAGTGGGAGGAGTATAGAACCTTGAATTTAAGTGGAGTTACAAATGGGAAAATGCATTTTTCCCCAAAATACGTATTTTTCATTTTTCTTTGCTTTTACAGGTTGAGGTTATTTACTTTCATGACAAAACCCCCCCCTAAAACTGACAATTATAATTAAACTCAAGATAGGTTAAAATTGCTTTTAAATAGCACAAGGTGGCTACTGAAAAATTTGAAAGTTCTCATTGTCTAAGAGTCCTCTGGAAATTGTCTCCTGGCCACTTGCCATTACATTTCGATGAGGGGTTCACTAAAGCCACATATTCAAAATGACCATGATTGCCAAGGTCTTATGATGGAAGAAATCATCTTTAAAAACACATCTTTTCTGCATAGATGAGCTTTCACTTTTACCTCTAAAATGCATTTTTTTCGAGATTCAATTTGGGCAGCTCGAGTTTGGACATCATGATTTTGGTACTTCTCATAGCCCGATCAGGATTAAATTTTAGCCCACATAGTACTTACCATGTGAAGGGGGCAAGTATCTCCTTTGAAACTTGATATAGCTTGTATAATTCATACGAACTTAAAGTAAGAGATCAGTACGGGCCAAGGACTCGTTAGAATTCTCGCGTTACAATTTTTATTGACCATCAAAATGTTTTATACACACTCTATTGATTGTTATTTGCATTCTACAGTTAATTTGGAGCAATATGAGCCAATGTGCTTGTATAGATGGAAAAATGTACTAGGTTGGCAAACTTGACAGAAGTGCATGCCCTTCGTGTTTATGCTACAGTAATATCGAATTTCTGTAATGAAAAGAAACTTTGCAAGCAAATTATTGAATTGATGGTTAGCGTCGCAATTTCACCGAGTTGAGCAGTAATAATTGTCGGAAATTTATGCCCACTAATCAATAGAGAGTTGTTGCTAGAAGACAGGGACAATTAACTCTACAAAAAATATTTTCCAAGGTCCGCTGCATGTACAAAGTGTTCAGGTGGCTCTCACAGCCAGTTTTTAGCCACATTGGTTTTGCTTCTATTGTTATATCAGACACAGGGTCACACCTAGTGTCACTAGTCGCTCCTATTACGCAGTCATCACGCGCACATGGGTGCGCATCAGCGCTGCAAAACACATGCGTTGCTTGGAAATGTCTTGCGACCCCACCTGAATTAAGTGAGAACGAGCTGATATTTCATGGATGACAGCATCTCGGCGCCAAGCTTCATGGAGATGTTTTGCATCAGCCTGAGACATTCGTAGCCATTCATGGGCTTGTTTTGTTTACATCTTCAAATTATCTTCTCTGCTGCAAGTGCGTATAGCTTCGGACCTTTGTGCAAAATGTTATAGTTACTCGGGTTATGTGCGAGGTCCACACTTCGCTAGGGCGCGGTGTGGTGGTACTGCGACAGAGCTCCTAACGGCAATAAGGCCTCGGAGCACATCTTAGCCCTGACTACGGAGCAGTGCGAAACATTTTAGAACTACGCGCGATAGTGTCATTTTTATGTTAAGAGATGAGTAAAGATGTAAAGGAATATGCTTGGATGTATATATTGGAACGCCAACTTATGCGGAGTGAGGTGGCTCATGGAAACAGGTGACGCTAGATGAAATAGCGAAGTTCATTGGACATCTCATTTATAGAGGGATTATTCACATCACCGGTATCCATCTATATTGGAATACCTGGACACTCTTATCGCAAGGCAACAAAAGTTTTCTCAGAAGAGTGTTCGAGTACACTTGAGTCTCACGAAAAATCATGCAATGATTCACCAGATGGCATGAGCAATGAAGCAGCACCTCGGTTCTGATATTGGTTGTCTATGTGAAGAGAAACATTTCATGGCACATTATTTTTATACTGGTACTGGGTCATTTATGTATTATATGTATATTCCGAATTTTTTGTTTTGAATATTTTTTCATGTATAGTGTTTTTGTTTCACTGTTTACCAGCTGGTGATGAAAAATGTTGTACTTTTCACATTTTTATTAATTCTAAAATATTTTTGTTGCTTCATAACATATTTTTTAGAAAGCGCATTTCATTCTGCAAAGTTTGGTATGCTACAATCCGTGCTGGAGTACTTTTCAAACTGGCTAAAAGGATCTTCCCGAGACATAAGAAAAGTAACCATTTTCGCGCGGTAACAAAAGAGTTAAAGGGGTACTGACACGAAAACCTTGGACTCGCGTTTTTCTGCTGCAGTGTGTTGCAGTGGCCTGTTAGTCATGACACGACACTTCGTTTGCTGCAGCACGTGACAGATAATTAATTATGGGGTCTTCATTATCCTCCAGTTTCGGTTCGAGAGAGCTCCGAAAACTGAGTGCAACTATCGCCACCTAGCGTGTGCTGCTCTTGACCATGTCGGCACACGTAACTGTAACATACTTCCGCACGATCCGCATCAAGAATTAGTTTCGAATAGGAAACGGAACTGCAGTGTCGCCGAACACAAAACTGTCAAAGCGTACAGCATAGCCATGCAGTTACAACCAGCCGCCAAGTAGTAGACACTGCGGGAACAAATGTGGCAAAAGAAAAACAGTGGCTATGATGTGGTCATCACTTAATGGCAGCATGGTGACTGGAAGGAAGTAGGAAGTCCCCAAAGCGTCCCCTTAAAGAATGTCAATGACACGATGGAGTTGAGAGCTCGCGCAAACGTCAAAATTAAATCAAAATGCCTTCCAAGTTATGCACACTGTTGATATTTTGCAGATGATATACGAATGGTCACGGGAATCGACCTCACCGGCTATCTTGACCGCGAAATATTGATTCAGTACCCTTTAAATTCGTTTTAGTTAACATGTACTTGGAGCTCCGTTTCTTGCTTGAATAACCCTATTGAGCTCTCTTCTGTCAGTTACATCGACAAACTAAGATTAATCCGATAACTGTAGATAAAGGCTAAGAGTAATGATAAATTATTGGCATCTTTCGAGATTAGATATTTCCCGTGTAGTTATGTTCATATAAAAATAGATTACATTTTTTTGCAAAAATGTGGAAAACAAAGGAGTGCCGAGAAGAGATGAGAATACAGTATAAAGGGGGAGAAGTTACCCTGTGTTTTTCTTCTCTGAGTGTTGCCCCGCCGCGGTGGTTTAGTGGCTAAGGTACTCGGCTGCTGACCCGCAGGTCGCGGGATCGAATCGTGGCTGCGGCGGCTGCATTTCCGATGGAGGCGGAAATGTTGTAAGCCCGTGTGCTCAGATTTGGGTGCACGTTAAAGAACCCCAGGTGGTCGAAATTTCCGGAGCCCTCCACTACGGCGTCTCTCATAATCATAGGGTGGTTTTGGGACGTTAAACCCCACATATCAATCAATCAATCTTGTCTGAGTGTTCTTTTCTTTTCCGTTTTTTTGCAATAAAACACAACAAATGTCTATGATACAGAACAAACTTGCCTAACAGGAAGTTTCATAAAAATTAGAGCTGTGTGAATAACAAAATTTAGTATACGAAATGAATTCGAATATTGAAGTGGGAGTGCAAATCGAATAGAATATTTCTAGAATATTTTTAAAATACTTCGAATTGAAATTGCAAGAAAATGATTATTCTAAGCATACCACTATCATATTGCAACATGAATAAAAATGATTATTCTAAGCATACCACTATTAGATTGCAACATGAAAGTCTTTCTTCATGTTGCATCACCCCGCCAACACGAAGTGCTGACGGGGTGATGATTCATAGTTGTCTTATCAAGCGTAAGCCAATGCACAGCCTGAATTGTACTTATGTTAATAATAATGATGATGATTTCTGTGGCTCTGCCCTTTGTAGCAGGCGATTAACGGTGTTTCTGGATCTTGGCCTATAAAACTAATACATAAAAGAACCAAAACCACGTGAAGCTCTGTTTGGGGTGACTAAAATGTGTGCCTCTACGGTCTCACTGTTTGGTGCTGCTGTACCACCAAGACGCCTGCCACCATCCCTCCAGATGCCTTTTCGCAGCAGCAACCGCTCCAAATTTGGGTGCTCATTCGGTTTCCGGAAACTCTGTGCTATTGCGAGTCTGCATTCAGCTTTGTCTGCGGCGTTGCCGGTAGTCGTTGAGTTTTCTCGGTTTTCTGCAACCTGTCTGCTGGTGTGAAGTGAACTGGGGAGTAGACCCGGGCAATAAAGCACGATGTGACGCATGGTCTCTTCTGCGCAGTTCAACAGAAGTCATTTCGTGTCAAAGTTTTCCGTGTACTTCGCCCATAGGGCATGTGTACGCAGCACCATGCTGTGCCCCTCAAACAGCAGCGCACTTTCCTTGGAGTTGTCATACTGAGGTTCCTTGCTGATGATGACCTCCTTGCTCGCACAGTAGGTCGTCAGTGGAGACTTTGCCAGACAGAGCCCATGTGTGTCACCTTGTGAGATCCGCCTTCTTCACTCTTACTCTGACCTTCTGCCTCCCACCTCATTGTGGTGGCTCGGTCAGACTGATGGTTGGTGTCCCGTATCGCTCAGCCAGCTTTCGGGTCCCGATGACCCGCTTGGAGTTCACGCTTCGAAGGTTCAGGTCCCGCTTTCGACGGCCATCCGGCAGACCACTAAGGCGGAGCTTGTATGCCAGCCTCGCTGTCGCTTCGCGAGCCTTGAAGGATGACCACCCAAGGTCCCCCTGTAAAGCCTCATTTGGTGTGCTGCCATGGACTCCCAAAGCCGTGCGGCCAATTTCTCTCTGTCGGGTCTCCAGTGCCAGTCTTGTCGACGTGGCGATGCAGACCACCGCATTGCCTAAAGTTAGCGCTGGTACGGTCAAGCACTTCCACGGCTCCCGGACCACTTTATATTGTTACGGAAGAGAAGAGGAGCCGTATCGACGAGGCTGTGGATGAAATATATTTCAAACCAGCAGCAGCGACATGACCGGTTGACCAGCCACTGAGCAGAGACAACCCTTCGTCCTCTTTGTCAGGCACACACACCCATTGTCTCACAAAATGTCACCATGCATGTAGCATAATCCCCGGCAGCAGAAGTGCTGTCTCAACGCATCTAGATGTCAACGTCAGCGGGAGAGTGGTAAGGCTTCAAGTGTGCCACATGTACGATATCGATGGTCTGTGGGGCAGTTGAAGGTGATGAAGCAGTAAGGGCAGTTTCATATGTCACAGAGTAACCTTACGAAGAACTCGGTATGAGCCTGTGTAGCGAGACAGAAGTTTTTCCAACAAGCCAACTTGACTAGTAGGGCACCACAGCAGGACCAATGAACCCGGTAAAAAGTGCACGTCGTGGTGCCGTTGATTCTACAAATGCTGCTGGTTCTCTTGAGAGGCCAGAAAGCGAGTGCGGGCGATTCGCGTGCATAGGCAGCTCGTGTATAGCGTCGAGGGCATATTCACTGGTCAGTGTCGCGGTAGATGAAATGACTGTATACAGGGATAATGTAGGTTCTCGGTTGAACAACAGAAAAAATGGAGAGTAAGCTGCAGTGTCATAACGAGAATTGTATGCAAATGTCTTGTATGGCAAAGCAAGGTCTCAGTCAGTGTTTGGAAGAAACATACTTCGTAAGCATGTCTGTAAGTGTTCGATTCTGACGCTCCGCGAGTCCATTTGTCTGCGGGTGGTACGATGTAGTGAGCTTGTGCCTTGTTTCACATGACTGTAGGATATCGGCTATGACCTTTTATAGAAAGGTGCGGCCACGGTCTGTAAACAGCTGGCGTGGAGGGAGCTCCATGCTGCAAAATCCTGTCATGCAGGAGGAAGTCGGCGACATCTGTGTCACAGCTTATTGGAAGTGCTCGTGGGATGGCATAGTCTGTGGCCACAGCTATCCGCCTGTTGCCAGAAGGAGACAAGGGAAAAGGGCCCAGGAGGTCTAAGCCAATGCGAGAGAAAGGTTCTGATGAAATGTCAAGTGGTGAAAATGTCCGGCGGGAAGCGTCGATGGTATTTTGCGTTGCTGACATTTATCTCAAGACGCAACGTATCTTCCGACTGAGCGTGAAAGCCCTGGCCAAAAGAAGCATTGGTGAATCCGGTCGTAAGTGCGCGATACACCAAGGTGGACGGCAGTTGTAAGGTCATGAAGTTTGTGGAGAACCGCCGAGCGAAGGTGTCTCGGAATGATGAGCAGCTGGTCTGGGTACAAGTTTTTGTGGTATAGGACGCCATCTTGGAGGATGAATGAATGATGGGACCTGTCGGAAAATGGTGAATCGAGATGTTCGATTATAACACGCAAGGATACATCACGGTGTTGCTCGTCATTGATGCGGGTCAGTTGGGAAACTGAAAAGACGCATTTATCGGTTGTCAATGTCAGAGATGGTACTCAATTCATCGACCGGGTAGCGGGACAGGCAGTCAGCGTGCTGATGTAGGCGTCCCAACTTGTACGTGACTGTATAGGTATATTCTTGCAGTCGCAGAGCGCAGCGCCCAAGCTGGCCAGTAGGATCCTTCTGTGACGAAAGCCAACATAGCGCATGATGGTTCTTTACTACAGAGAAATTCGTGCCATATAAATATGGGCGGAACTTTGTGACTGCCCAAACAAGAGCAAGGCATTCACGCTCTGTAATTGAATAGTTGTGCTCGGCAGCTGTGAGAAGGTGGCCAGCGTAGGTGATAACTCGGTCGTGTCTTTGCTGGCGTTGGGCTAGGACGGCTCCAATCCTGTGACCGCTCGCTTCGGTTCGGACTTGTGTCGGAGTGGAAAGGTCAAAGTGGGCCAATATAGGTGGAGTCGCCAGGAGTGTGAGGAGGTGAGAAAAAAGCTGCAGCTTGAGCGGAACCCCACGTAAAAGTCGAGTTTTTCTTCAGAAAGTCGGTGAGTGGTCGAGGGATCGTTGCAAAATTTTTCACGAACCTTCTAAAATAGGAGCAAAGTCCCACAAAGCTCCGGACGTCCTTGACCGACTGGGGTACAGGAAAGCTCGTGACGGCACGAATTTTCTCTGGTCAGGCTGCACAACTGATGCGTCGACAAAGTGGCCCAACACCGTAATCTACTGGCGGCCGACACGACATTTCGACGAGTTTAGTTGAAGGCAGCAGTGCGGAAGGTGTTGAGAACCGCTGACAAACGCTGTAGGTGTGTCTCAAATGTAGGCGAATATACAAGGACATCATCCAGGTAACACAGGCATGTTCACCACTTGAACCCTTGCCATAGCGAGTCCATCATACGCTCGAACGTGGCCGGGGCATTGCATAGCCCAAATGGCATCGCCTTGAATTGGTATAGGCTGTCGGGAGTTACAAACGTAGTCTTCTCTTGTTCTTCAATCTGCCAATAGCCAGAACGTAGGTCAATTGAAGAAAAGTATCTCGCACCGTGAAGACAATCGAGGGCGTCATCAATGCAGGGCAAAGGGTAAATGTCCTTTTTCGTGATTCGATTAAGATGGCGGTAATCAACGCAGAAGCGCTACGTGTCGTCTTTCTTTTTAACGAGCACAACGGGAGGTGCCCAAGTTCTTGAGGAGGATTCAATAATTCCTTTAGCTAGCATCTTGTTGACTTCTTCTCGAATTGCCTTACGCTCTGTGACAGACACCCGGTATGGTCGGCGGTGAATGGGAGGAGATTCAGCAGTAGAAATGCGGTGCTTTACGAGGGAAGTCTGGCCGAGTGGACTGCTGTCGATGTCAAATATGTCGCGGTAGGAAGCCAGAAGGCGGAAAAGGGCATTGGACTGTTCAGGTTTGAGTTTCGGGTCGATCATGGGGCGCAAGGCCGCATCGAGGGATGTGGCATTCTGCGGGCAACATAGAAGATCGGAGCATGCGCCTGCAGCAAAAGTGGTGATGTGGGCGTCTATTAAGGGTCAACTGAAACCATGGCACCTGAAATTTCGTGTAGTAGTACTTGCTGCGTGAAATTGAAATTGATAATAGGGAGACATGGGGTCCGGTTGGAGGCCATGGTTACGACGGAGTGTGGCACAATGATGTTGTGTGCCAGGAAAACATTAGGAATAGGCGTGATGACATAATCACCGTCAATAACGGGGGAACTTGTTACCAATTCAATGAGTTTGAGGGTTTTTGAAGGTATCCGACTGAAGTCTGTGGTACGGAGGCTTTTCGGCAGCTCGGGGCGAGAATCTGGAAGAAGAGGAAGTTCTGAACAGAGAGTGCAGGTGGAACAGTCGATCAGGTCAGAATACGTCGATAAGAAGTCCACCCCGAAGATGAGGTCATGAGGGCAATTGTTGAGCACGGTAAATAAAACAGGAACGTGGTGGCTGGCAAGGCTAGTACGAGCGGTACATATTCCAATGATGGCCACAGTTCACCATCGGCGACACGGTTTGTGTTGCGACAGGCGTGAGTACTTTTTTAAGGCGGCGACAGAAACGAGCACTCATTATAGACACCCGAGCTCCTGTGTCAACTAAAGCTGTCAAAGGAAGACCGTCCACATGCACTTCCAGCAAGTTCTTATTAGTAGGGAGCGTCAACGGAGGGTTCAGGTCAGTTGCACTTGATGCAGCACTACCTCCAGGAGCTGCGGGATCCAGTTTTCTGTCCGGGGGATCCATAGTTAGTCGGCGGTTGATATCGGCGGGGTTGGGGTGATGGGGAATGGCGGCGTTGCGGTGACAGTGAACTTTTAGGTGCGTCCCAAGCAGGATACTCACGGCTGGGCTAATACTGACGGAGGTCCGTGTATGGGCGAGGAGAAGAAAATTGGCTCGAACGGGGGGGGGGGGGGGGGTCCAAGTGCTGCGGCAGTAGTGAGAGACATGGCCAACTCGGTGACAGCGGAAGCAGATTGGCTTGTCATCTGCTTTTCTTCATTCTGTCGGATTGTGGGATCTGGGCAGAAAATATGGGTAATGGCGTGGTGCATTCATTGGCATCGGTCTGTAGTGGGGTCGGGAGTATGTGGCCTGCCTTGTCACTCTCGGTCATTTGCTCGTCCACTACGCGGCACAACGCGAGTAGGTCCTGTATTTATGAGACATACGACTCGGTTGATGACTGTACATGGGTGGAAAGTTTTTATCGCGTGGCCATTTGTCGACAGGACGGGTCCGCAAAGATGCCACGTAGCCGTTCTTTGAAGATGTCCCAGCTGGTGAGTTCGGTCTCATGAGCGTCGAACCATACACGCGGGGTGCTATTCAAGTAAACGATTACGTTGGCGAGCATCATGGTAGCGTCCCATCGGTGAGTCTGGCTAACGCGCTCGTACATGCGGAGCCAGTAGGTGATGTTAAGATCAGATTGGGCGGAGAGCGTACCGGGATCACGGGGGTGGGACATCGCAAGGTACTTAGTGGCTGGCGTTCCAGCTGGAGGCAGTGACGGGTTGTTATCATTAGAAGCCATGGCAGGAGGCTGGACGGTGCGGGGCCACTGCGAAGCTTCAGGATGAGGGCGGGGAACGTTCCACCTCCGCTAAATATGTTACGGAAGAGAAGACACTGTGTCGACGAGGCTGTGGATGAAATATATTTCGAACCAGCACCAGCGGCATGAATAGTTGACCAGCCACCGAGTGGGGACTACCTTTCTTTCTCTTTGTCAGACACACACGCGCATCGTCCCACAAAATGTCAACATGCGTGTAGCAATATCGACTAAAGGCCCATAGAGCCCTAGAACGTAGAAAGGCTCACCGGGCTGCTGTCTTTGCTCGGAGCTACTCTTCGTACTCCTGGGTGTAGTTGATAGTTGCCGACACTAATATTTTTAGGTAGTTGTAGGTTCCTACCTAAGCAATGCTATTGCTTTGCAGTTGCGCTGGAGGAATCTGCTCTGCTTCTTTAAATGGGAAGTGCATAGCCACCCACTTCTTTCCACTGAATCTCAGCCCAAGCCTGTTGCCCTCCTCTGTGCATATGTCCAGCAGGGATTGAAGCTATTCCATGCTCCCTCATCCTCATAAAAGAGGTGAGGCAGTCTTCTATCGCACGACACAATGTGTTTCATGTCACTGAGGTTAAAGCCTAGGCCACTCTCTGTCAGATGCTTTTCAATTCCAATTATGTATATTATGAAAAGGAGTGGTGACATAGGACAGCCCTGCCGCAGCCCCTGAGTAATGTCAATCGGTTGGGTGGTCAGGTTTTCCCTGTCAATGACTGCTGTTGTGTCTGCATATAGCCCCTGTACTCCGTTTCATACATCAGGTGCAACGCTGTGAAGGCTAGGCAAGTAGTCCGTAAAGAAAACACGAGGTGTTGGTCCGCGCGGTTTCGTAGCCGAGTGGTCTGACGCGTCGCTCCGGAGAGTTCACCGTAGTTTTGACGTGCATGGGTTTGAATCCACGTGGTGCCATTTTTTTTAATAATTTTTGCGAGTTCAATTTGAAATCTTTTTTTTTTTTCAGTAACTTCAACTTGCACGCGGAAGTGAACTGTACGTATCTATTCATTTGTAGCATACCGTGTTCCCTTGTGAGGGCTGGAACCTGCTGAGCTGGCACCGAGGTTTGACCAGCATGGCGATTTTGTCGCGATTATACCGCATTTTTTATCGTTTTTCGGTGATTCGCATTTTTTCTCGTTTTTTCGGTGACACCAAAGGTACACACAGACGCTCCGCCTTCAATTTTGCCACGGTACGGGGAGATATTCCAGTGTCCTCGCTCACAACACTCGGCACTTCCCGCACAGATTTCTCCGGGAAACGCATCCTGGTACGGGCGTACACATTTGCAATTACTTGCTTGGCGTGCTTTGACAGCTTTGATGTGCGAAGCTTCGAAAAAATTCGCGCAGGAGAGGTGGTCGAGGACGCAGAGCTGGATGCCATTTTTTCGAAGCTGCCACAACAAGAAAAAAAAAAAAAACGGCGGCGCGGGTCGCGGGGAGAGCGAAAACCTGGTACGAAAGCGACAAACATAAATTACCAACTCGCATATTTGGATTGTTCATCCGACAACACAGGCATTTGTTTTTTAACCTGATGACAAATATGTATGCTTAGAAGTTTCCCGAGAAGCATTTATTGATTCTCGTACACCCCAAGCGACGCACTACTTTTTGGTCGTGGCATTACACAGCGCAAACAAGAGCGCTAGCTTTGACAGCATTGCACATGATGTATGAAACGGAGTATCGAGCATGCTCAGCCATTCTGCCAGCACCTTCAGGTCCTGTAAGATATTCCAGAGCCTGCTCGATGCTGTCCTGGCCGTTATCCAAGAAGGTTAGCATTAGGGGGGCAATGTTCTTTGCGTGCAATCTCTATCACTTGTAGAAGCACCAAAAGGTAGTCCTCGAGACAGTGGTCAGGTCTGAACCTGTTCTGTAGCTCACAGAGAACCTCCTTTTTCGCCCACCTCATCAGTTGTGCCAGCAAGATATGGCCGAAAAGCCTATATAAAGCTGATGTCACTGCAATGGGTCTATAGTTGTCCAGCGGTGAGCTGTCCTTTCCATGCCTCTCAACCATTCTCGCTCGTGTGCATTTCTACGCTTGTGGTATTGTCACCATTGTCATCACCTCATTGAGGACCTCAAGCAATATCTGCTTTGTCTGCTTTCCTGTACCCTTTGGTATGGCTAAGGGGATGCCGTTCAATCCAGCAGCCCTATTAGACAGGCGCCTTGAATCTAGTTCCCTTGGTGTTAGAAACAGGCACCTTGAGTCTAGTTCCCTTGGTGTTATGTGCTCGTAGTGGGGGATGGGGTTATCTGTTGGTATTGGTCTGCTCTCGGCATGGTGGAGTAGCCTCGCCTGCAACATTTCAGCCATGTACCTTTCAATGTAAGGTGTACATTGCTCTGCCTCATACGCGACACCGGTGCGGGGGTCTTGTAGGGAAGTGATAGCTTGGGTGGCTCCCCGCTGCTGTGCCTTCACATGTCTCCAAAGTTTCTTGGCTGCATCTCTTCCTGCCTTTTTATTGTCCGGAGCAGTCTTTTCTTGACTTCTGCCATTGTTTTTTGCACTATCCCTCTCTTGGCCTCAAGGTATTGGTTTTCAGCACCACAATCTCTTTAGCATTTGCTCTTGAGATAGGGCATGGCGATGATCTCGGCAGCATTGTTTATGGGCTGCCAAAGCTACTGTTACCTCACTGTCCCACCATGCTTTAGGCCGCCGTCTTGCCCTACTGCCTGTTGTGTGCGTCCTTCCCTGTGCTTTAGATTAGCACACTGAAACCATTCCTTCATGTCCTCATAGTTCTGTACATTTGTGAAGGGCTTCCTCTTCTAACAGTTCAACTACTGCGTCAATTCCACTGTTAGCGAGATCTTTGGTGTGCTGTGGGTAGCCCACGTTCTGTACTTTGTGGAGGGGTGCCGAAAGACAGTGTGATGTTGTTATGGTCACTGCCCAGGCTTAGTGTGGTGCCGCCAAAGTGTTGCCAACAGCCAGTGGCATAGCCGAATAGCGTGTGCGGGGATCCCCTTCAAAAGAGGGCAAAGTTTCGTTGCAGCGCCTCCCCCCCCTCCCTCTATTATGTCAATGTGCCACCCTGACCCCCCCCCCCCCCCCCGCGTGCGCACACCTGTGGCTTAGCCAGCGGGCGGCGCACCAGGCCCGCCCCCCCCCCCCCCCCTCTACCGCGATATTTTTTTTTTGTAATGGTAGAGCCCAAACCAACGCCCCCTAAAAATTATGCCTGGAACGTGATTCGCGAAGCGCTGCCCTACCCCCTGATTTTACAGCAATACTCTCACAGTTGCTTCCGGGCAGCTATGATATCACGTGACAGAGCGGTACGGAGGCCAGCGGTTTCCCGCGGCGGCCGGTCGCAACACAATGCAGGAGGCACGGCCTCCGAGATCGCGTGCTGGTGCTGGCAGGAGGCTCCCAATTGAAAAGAGAGCGACGTTCCAGGCATAGTTTTTCTAGGAGGCGTTGCCAAAACTGACACTTGACCACATCTGCCTGCTCAGCCCCTTCTGTAGACAAAGTAGGTAGGGTAGCCTCCCCCCCTTTCCCAGAAAAAATAAAATATATTTCTGCAGGCTCTCCTTTTTTAACGTATGTGGAACCCTAACTGTTGTGGCAAAGTGTGCTCCCTTCGGGTATGTAGGCTTAAACCTTCCTCTTAGACATCACTATATTGATGCGAATATATTTTCAAGATATTTACAATGAAAAAAAAATATTCCAGCAATGAAGATGATGGCTGTTATTAACCAGAAGTCTATACGTCGTCTCCCTCTTCTTCTCTCACTTCACGATGGTGATAGCTGCAACACCGCAACATTGACCCCAGGTGGCGAAAGCGTGGACCTTTGTTCGCAAACATTGGGCGAAAGATAAGGCTTAATTGCAGGTGACTTGAACTGCGCCTGAAGACGTGGGCGGTGCGGTGAAGTCTAGAGGGGCCATTTCATAAGTGACATCGGTCACCTCGAGTAGCACGCGGTAGGAGCCATAATATTTCGGAAGGACCTTTTCGGACAAGTCGACATGATAAGACCGCCCAGAGGAAGAGGTCGCCAGCGTAAAAGCGACGTTCTGTTGATGCCTGCCGTAGGACAAGACGGCATGTTGGACCCGTCCATACCAAAACGAGGTCGCCCGCCTAAAAACGACGTTCTACTGATGACTGCCGTAGGACAAGCCGGCATGTTGGACCCG
Organism: Rhipicephalus microplus; assembly: GCF_043290135.1. Taxonomy (NCBI): domain Eukaryota; kingdom Metazoa; phylum Arthropoda; class Arachnida; order Ixodida; family Ixodidae; genus Rhipicephalus; species Rhipicephalus microplus. The sequence goes on along the minus strand of NC_134710.1, from coordinate 39,571,167 downwards.
TCCATACCAAAACGAGGTCGCCCGCCTAAAAACGACGCTCTACTGATGACTGCCGTAGGACAAGCCGGCACGTTGGACCCGTCCATACCAAAACGAGGTCGCCCGCCTAAAAAGGACGCTCTACTGACGACTGCCGTAGGACAAGCCGGCACGTTGGTCCCGTCCATACCAAAACGAGGTCGCCCGCGTAAAAGTGACCCTCCGCCGATCACTGTCGTAGGACAAGCCGACTCGTTGGTAGCGTCCAAACCAAGACGAGGTCGCCTGCGTAAAGGTCGCCTGCGTAAAAGCGACGTTCCAGTGATGACTGTTGCAGGACAAGCCAACACGTTGCAAAAGCCCCAAGCAAAACGAGGTCGACCGGGTAAAGACGACATTCGGTTGACGATGATTGCCGTAAGTATGCTTTCGCAGCGGCGAGTTGTAGAGCCATCGATGGGCAATCTCACGGTCGAGCATACGCGGCTGACAGCTCGGCAGGGTTGAGTACGAGCGTGTCAAAAGGCCGGATTTTGTTTTCTGTCGTACAAGAGATAGAAGGGGGAATACCCAGCAGTGTCGTGGCGCGAGGTGTTGTACGCAAATGTGTCAGATGGAAGTGCAGCGTCGCAATGGTCAGCCGTAACATAAATGGCGAGCATGTCTGTGATAGTGCGATCCAAACGTTCTGTGAGGCCTTTTGTTAGGGGATGGTAGGCCGTCGTGAGCTAGTGCTTTGTTGCGCAAGAACGAAGTAGGTCATCGATCACATAAAAACTAGTGATCTCGGTCCGTGAGAAGTTAACTCGGGGCGCCGTGATGTAAAATGACTTCTGGTGTCAAGAAGTCGGCGACGTCGGTGGAGTTGCTGCTCGGAAGAGGTCTCGTGAGGCAAAACGGGTCGAATAATCTGTGGCAACGGCGATCCACATGTTTCCGTTGTTTGAAATTGGGTACCGCGGTGGTCGAGAGGCCGACTCGGACAAAAAGGCTCTGCAGGTGTGTCGATAGTTTGCGGGAGCCCGCATCGGTGTATTGCTGTATTTTTCCTTTTTTTTTTTTGACGCGACTCGCAGGAAGCAACGTAACGATGCACGGAACGTTTGAGGCTGGGCTAGTAAAAGCGGCGGCGGACACGATCGTACGTGCTGGCAGGTGGCCGGCCGTTGGTACATCATGTAGTGGCTGGAGCACGGTTGATCGCAGATGAGTGGGTACTACGATTAATGCCTATCCCTCCGATAACATGTTTCGGTTGTATAAGATGCTGTCTATGATAACGAACATGCGAAGCGAACTGTCCGACGAGTCGGTAGGCAGGCGGCTGACAAAATCTCGTAGGGAAGCGTCACGCCTTTGTTTGCCACCCATATTGCAAAAAAATCGGAAAGCGAGGAAATGCTGACAGGCGTGTCGTCCGTTGTGAGATCTGGGGCGTCGACGGGGCACCGCGACAAGCAGTCGGCGTGCTAGTGCAACGTGAAGTGAGTGTACTCGCTCCATGGTGGTGATAGCTGTGACACAGCAAGATAAACATCTAAAACTGTGGACGCTAGAAATCTTCGGCGTCTGTTTTTTCGGACTTCCTGCCTGAATATCAGGACTGAAACAGCGTAATTAAGGACCCCACGTCTGCCACATCTATCATCTCTATGTTGGAACCAGTATTTTCTCGAGTTAATACTCTTGCGACCTAACCCAAAACAGCCTTAAAGGTGGCTCTGCCGCAGTACAAGGGTGTGATGGGGTGAAGCTTATTGAAAATTTCAAGAGGCCACTGCCAGTCAGACGCCGACTGTAATTGTCCTGGGCAAGTTCGAATATAAAAATTCCAGGTAAAATTGAATTGAATAGCAGGAACTATTGGAAATATATAAGAAATTTCAAAGATTTGCTGACTTCTAATGAAATTTCCTTGTCCTTGTCGATTGTATGAGGCGAAAAGCCGAGCCTCACTCTTCAAATAACACAAATAACGACAGTTTTCTGCGTTGCTGTAGCGCAAGAAATAATAAAAAGAAGCAAGCTTTTGCGGCATTTTTTTTTAGTGCTGCGACTGACTTTTAGATGGCATGGTATGGATCGGGGCTGTCATTGCCTGCTGCAAGCCTGTATGTGCTATAAACCCACTTGCAGGGTCCGTGTCTCTTATAGCAGCGTAGCTGAACAACGCTTTTCTCTTGTGTTTCTCTCCATTATAGATGAAGAAAGCAGTAGCTAGCGCGACAGCTACGCTGTCAACGTGCAAGATGTTGTGGCCGCGTGTCTGGCAGAATGGGCTACGAGCAGCTGGTCCGATTAACGACAATTCTTGGCTTGCAAAAGCTAATGCATCAGTCATTCACAGCCATTAGCCAGAAAGTCCATGATGCAGCAGTGAATGCAATCTGTGCCAATGATCTCAGGTGGAGGGAGCTCACAGTGAGGGAAGTTAGGGGGGATGACACTGCAGTTATTTACTACGGTACGTGGCGCAAACGCAACCACAAAAGCCACAATGACATTGGCACTGTTGTGTCCCTCAACACTGGACTTTATTTAAATTTCGAAGTCTTGTCAAGAAGTAGTTTCAGTCGGCACAAAAGCTCGGCCAGATCGAGCAGTAGTTTGGCAAGCGTTTATGATGTTGGCACATTTTAGTGGCAGTAGCCACTACAAGAAGTATAGTTCTTTTTGGTGTGCAAATTTTATCGCAGTTATTTTAACTTTAAATCTCGTTTTTCTCAAAACGGATATTGGCATTTTTTTCATTTAAACCCCTTTTTTTTGAGGTGCTTATATCTCAGATCTACATGAGTTTGCCAAACTGTTTTCCAAAGTATGGCAAAAGTAATTATCTAGTTATAATTTTATTATCTATTATATAATAAAAATTTCTATAAATGTTTACTAGGGTGAGAGAAGTATGGACATTTTCACATCTATTACATATTTTGTATGCACTTTCCGATTGGTTATTTGTAATCTACACTTTATCTAAAACATGAACTATAAACAGTAAAAAATTTTGGTGGTTTATTGATGAAAAGAGGGCGCAAAAGGCTTAAGGTTTTCACTTTGTCATGTTGCAGAGCTAAAG